>NC_134883.1:49781900-49889400 GCF_041734735.1 Babylonia areolata
ACAGTTGGGTATTCAGTGTGCACTACATTGTAGATTGTATATTTCTGTAGGTATAGGCCTAGTTTGCATCAGTTTGACATGGTACAGTATATGACAGCAAACATGGAGTATAATACAAACTCCTCCTTTTTGTGTCAAGATTAGCATAAGAGCTGGGTATTCGTTGTGCACTGCATTGTAGTTTGTATATATATTTCCGTTTGGTGTCGAGTATTTCAAGAGCCAGTTTGATCATCACTTGAGAGATCTGACCACCCAGTTCTCACCAGCATGCCAACAATCAGCAGTCATTTGACACTACATATTTATATAGCTTAGTATGCCTGCCATGCATGTTGCCAAGTATGTAGTTTTAATTGGCATAACGACAAAAGGCCCTTTGGACGGGCCTTAAAGTCGAACATCATGCAGGTAAAGATATATCGACTCCACCCTTGTTCATTTATTAATGATGTGAAAGATGATTTGGGGATAACAATTTCAGAAATATAGTATATGAGGGTCTCTGCCTGTCTGATTTCAAATACTACATAGCCTCTACCAGAAAGACAACACATAAAAATGAACAGCAATACTTGCGTGATATTGATCACCATCAATCAAAAAGGCCACTATTTGAGGCGTACATTGTCTTTTCTGGTTCATGAGTTCACTTCAAAACAGTATTATTCAATTTTTTTTTCTTTTTTACAGGAGGATCAAACCCCTTCAACAACTTGGAAAAGAGTACAGTGCTTCAGGAGGTAAGATGACAGTGATTCTATTTATGATAATCATTGATTACTGTTATTGCTGCAGTCTACAATATTATTAATATTATATATATATTGTTCCTTCTACTAAAAAGTATGAACACAGTTCTAGTATTCATAGTGCTACATTAACAGATATTCTACAAATTATATTTTGACAAAATGACATTCTTGTTATGGTCTGTGTGTTGTATACCTGTTCTTCGCACAGTCAAACAGTGGCCAAGTTGTATTTGATATCAAATTTTTTGGACAGTTTCCATACTTGTGCAACGAAATTGCAGATTCTTTTCTTTTGTCATCAGTTGCACTTTTGCAGTTTTAAGTTTAAGAAATGACATTGACAGATTTTCACATTTCTTATTGTTTATACTTGATAATGTAAGATAAATGAAATAGTTCCATGATTATAATATCAGTCTATGTCAGAATGACCATGATCTTGCTCAAAGAGGAAGAAATTGCAAACAGTGATTTTCTGAGTATAGTGAGTTTGCATGAAATATTTGTATCTTAACGCATAAGAATGTTACGTTTGATTATCACCACAAAAGAATTGGCAGGAGATCACAAAAGAGGTTATGATGAATAATTTTTAAAAATCGGTCTTTATTGGAAAGTAACATTAAGAAATTTTATATTTTACCTATCAGATTTTGTTAATGTAATTAGATAATTAGAGAATCTTTTATGTTTCTCTGACATGAACCTGTTGATTGTGTTTCAGTCGAGAACATTCAACGAAACACCAATTAATCCTCGGAAATGTGGCCACATCCTGACCAAGCTGTTGTACATCATCAACCAGGTTTGAATGATTTGTGTAGAACTACTCATGTGTAGGGTAATGCTGTTCTCATGATGACGCATCTACACTTCTGTTAGTGTTTAGATGTACAGTGATTGCATGAGTCACTGTCACTGAGTGGACAGGGGAGGAGAGACTTAAAATGTATACATGTGTGTGTGTTAAGATTTTTTTTTTCATCTTGTAAATTTTTCTCTTATGTTAATTGTCACAAAATTTGATGTAGAATTAAAGCATGTTGTTCACTTGTTACTGTAACAACTTGATTCTGTTGTATGGATATAGATTATCCAGTTTAATATTTCTGTTTTTTGTTTTGTTTCTTATTCATGTATTTAATTGTTAATTCTGTTTATTCTTAATCATTTATTTAATTGTTAATTCTGTTTATGCTTATTGTTGTCAGTATAATTCATTATTTATAAAATCCCCCCCCCCCCAAAAAAGATTATCATGAATTTAAAAAAAACACATATATTAAAAGGTCAGTGCAAGAAATGTTCATGATTAATATAGAGAGACAGTGATATTTTTGCATGTGACAAAAAACTGGGTGTGTTACATTGTCGCAGGGTGAAGTCATTGGAGCTAATGAAGCCACTGAAGCCTTCTTTGCCATGACCAAGCTCTTCCAGTCAAAGGATGTAAGTTCTTTTTTTTTTTTGTTTTTGTTGTTAATATTCACAGTTGACATTGCAAGGAAGCTGTGTGAAAATGCATACATGTGTAAATAGCGTTTGAGAGTGTGGAAGGGATGGGAAGACGTTTTTAAGGAGATACAGAATAATGCATTCAGAAAGTGACAAAGGTATATTTGGGTAGGGTGGGGAGAGGGGGAGGGTACTGGAATAGAATGATGTTTAGTATTGAAGAGTGAGCTGGGAAGTCAAAGGAGTGAGAAAGGGCGAGAATATATTATGAATATATAGAATGAGAACGGTGTATTTTGTTTCCAATATGTATATCATATATATCATATATCAGAGTAATGACAGCCAGTGTTCACAGAAAGTTAAAGACCACTGGGGACCTTGCACAGTTTTCTTTGTGAAATGATGCTGAAGTTTCTTAAGCAGCCAGTGCAGTGAGCACCACTCTTAAGTTTCAGTGCCATGCCTATTTTATACTCAGTGCTAAGGGATATTTTGGTAACGGGGGGGATAATAATTTATAAAATGATATCTGGCGTGCAAGTTTTTAAAGAAAGTGTATATGACCAACATTTTTCTGAAAGGAAAATGAGTGCAATATTCATCTATGACAAATTCACATGATTTTAATGTTTTTTGAGGGGGTAGGATGGGGGGGTTGTGGTAGGAAAGTTCCTACAATGACCCAGACATAAATTTCCATCCCGGGGCCTTTTTTTTTTTTTCACACCAAAAAAGGACATGGAGATATCCATCCTGGGGCACTGAAGGGGTTGGGATATGCATTAGTATGTCAGAACAATGTGATGATGCAGACCTGCTTGAGGAAGATGTCTTCTGCATGCTTCAGCCTTTTGATGAAGTGTCGTGTTTGCTGTGCACAGCCCATCCTGCGACGTCTGGTGTACATGGGGATCAAGGACATGTCCAAGATCGCCAATGACGTCATCATCGTCACCAGCAGGTCAGGACCTTTTTAGAAATAAAGCAAACCCATCTCCCGACTCGCTGATGATAATGTGAAGGTATGCGAACAAGTAGAATGGTGGCCTAGTGGTTATGGATCACCTAGAAAAAGAGAGAATCAGAGGGCATGGGATCGAATCCCATATTCACCAGTATTTTCTCCCCCTCTCCTGGACCTTGATTTGTGGTCTGGACTCCAGTCATTCAGAAGACAAACTGAGGACACATGTGCTAAGCTCACATAAAGGAACCTTGGCAACAAAATAGTTGTCTCTTGCAAACTTCTGTACAAAAATGAACTTCAGTTGGAAGGTAAATGCAATTGCATGCAGAAAAAAAAGGTGGCACTGCACTCAGCAGTGCGCTTTCCTTGAAAAGAGCAGCCATAATTTCTCACAGAGAAATCTTTAGTGACAAGAAAGAGTATTATGATACAATAATCATGATAATGCAGTATTGCATATTTTCACTGAGCAGTATGTACTTCTTGCAGTTGGCCTCAGACCGAAGATAGATGTTTTATATATATATATATATATATATTATATATATATATATATATATAGAGAGAGAGAGAGAGAGGTATGTATGTTTATCTACAATAAACCCAGATGCTCTATATAAAATAAAATATATATATATACATATAAATATAACGGGCAAGACGTGTGTGTATTTCAGCCTGATGAAGGACATGACAGGGAAGGAGGACCAGTTCAGGGGGCCTGCCATCCGTGCCCTGTGCTCCATCACAGATGTAAGTGACTGTGGCCATCACCGCTGTGTGTGTTTGGGTCTTTATGTTATTTTTCCAATATCACAATAACATTGCAGTACAGTTCTGTACAATACAATACAGCACACTGCACAATACTGTACAATGAATCCAACATAGTATGATGCAGTACAATACAAGGGATGTCAGTGTCTCTGGTTTTCACTGCTGTTGGTCTGGTGGGTTTTTTGTTTTTTTTAATGTCACAATACATTGCAGTACAGGACTGAACAATACAATACAAAACACAGTACAATACTGTACAGTACAGCACAACACACAGTGTGATACAGTTCAGTACATTGGGTGTAAGTGACGGTGATCATCACAGCTCTGAGTGGTCATTTTCACAATACAATGCAGCACAGTACTGTACAATACAACACAGTACAATACATTACAACGCACAGTACAATACAGTGGATGTAAATGGCAGTGGTCTTTACTGCTGTCAGTCATGTTTTTTCTTATATATCACAATACAGTACGGTACAGTACGATACAGTACAGTGCAATATCACTTTATTAATCCAACACAGGGGAAATTATAGTGTCTGATCATTTGTGTGGTGTGTTGCCGTGTCGCAGACGAGCATGCTGCAGAGCATTGAGCGCTACATGAAGCAGGCCATTGTGGACAAGGTGCCCGCCGTTTCCAGTGCTGCCCTTGTCTCCTCACTGGTGAGTTCCTTTGATTTAACCCTTGAGGGGTATTCTTGTTAGTTAGTGAAAGGCTGTCAACCCACTGAGATAAAAGGCTTGAGCTTTGTAGGTCAGAATGTCTAGTCCCCATTCTTTATTTGGACTTCATTGCTTTTCTTTTGTTCAGCAGTCAGTTACAGTTTTTAAAATTGTGCAGAAAAAAGTAAGTGCACTTCAGATTTGTGCTGCACTGATCTCATCATTTCACCAGAGTTCAGCAGTCATGGGGTGAAACAGCAATTTTCAGATTTCGCTTCTTGAAAAATTATCGGAAATGGAAAAGTTCCTATTATGTTTATGGTAGATGGAGGGTGTTGTTTTTACTGATGGGTTGTTATTCTTTACCCCGAGTTGTGTGGTAGGGGCAGCAACTTGGCGCATTTGCGAGATCAGAAAATGTGTTAAAGCGTGGTGTTCAGTTTGTATTTTTGTCAATATCGTGTTCTAATTGTTTCATTCACCCTTTAAAAAGTTTTTTTTTTCATTGTTGTTTGTGGGTTTTTTTTTTTTGGTTTTCTAAATCTCAGCAGTGTTTCATAAGAGGTGTGGTGGGAAGGGATAGGTGAGTGTGGCTTGTTTGCACTGACTTGTGGGATGACCTGTGTTGCAGCACCTGAGCAAGACGAGTCACGACGTGACCAAGCGCTGGGTGAACGAAGCCCAGGAGGCCGTCAACAGCGACAACATCATGGTGCAGGTGAGCTGCTGTCTTCTTTTCCTCCCATCGCCCAAGACATGCCTGCCATCCCGCTTTGTTCTGGATATCAACGAAATTGTCACAACATCAACTCTTTCACTGCCAAGTTTCTGAGTGAAAAAATAATAATAGATAAGCTTACATAAATAAATAAATAAATAATAAAGGTAGTAGTAATAATGATAATAATAAAATAATAATAATAATAAATAAATAAATAAGACAAGAGTTGTTTTTTTTCTTTTTTTTTTCTCTTTTTTTTCTCAAGGCCTGACTAAGCGCGTTGGGTTACACTGCTGGTCAGGCATCTGCTTGCTTGGCAGATGTGGTGTAGCGTATATGGATTTGTCCGAATGCAGTGATGCCTCCTTGAGCTACTGAAACTGAAACTGAGTGAAAAATACTCCCTAGTCCTCAATGTTTTAGACACGATGCTTTCTGTCACACAGTTGGGTTCATGTCAGAACAACACAGTGGACTTGTTCGCTTCAAACTTGGTCAGGAGGTGAATGTTAGTCATTGCTCTGTTTCCTGGGAACCTGGCTTCAGCTGTCAAACTTTGTTACAATTTTTTTTTTTTAAAGTATGAAAAATGTGGCCATTCTGAAATGGACAAAAAAACGTGCGCATTTGATATCTTCAGATCATCACAATACAGCTTAGATGTGCATGCGCTATTATCCTGTTGGAACTGTAGATTTAGAATGTCTGTGAAGTGAATCAGCAAACCATTATGGCGATGAAGCATGACAGTGAAAAGAATGTGTGCGAGAGCTACACTGAAAACGTTGAGCAGTGACGAAGAGGATGCGCATAGAACGGTGCCAAAGGTGAAATCAGCACAAGCGTCGTCTGCACCTGTGTGATATGTTTCGAGCTTCGAGCTTTAAAAAAAATTCTGTTTTTTTTAGTCAGTATATGTGCTGTTCTATGACTGTCAGCATATGTTTCCTGGTATCACTGATAATGTTTGTTGGTTCCGGAATTTTGCAGGCTGTAGTTTTGATAATCGGATTCTGGGGTAGGTGTGTTTCTTGAAATAGCATCCTCATAGTCCAATATTTTTAGTTTTTAAGCCCCGAGATGATTTTGATATGTAATGTTTTTGTTGATGCCATATGCAGATAGGGCATTTTCCCCAACTTTCATCCACTTTATTGAAATCTCCAAGTCTCCTGTAAGGTAGAATGCCCCCCCCTCCACCCACCCCCCCCTCCCCCCCCCACCGCACCACACCATTCCATTCTACTCGTTGTCTGTGTTTGTGCGTTTTTCACTTTGTGTTCATGTGTGTGCTTGCATGCTTGTGCTTGTGTGCATACTTGTGTGTGTGTGTGTACATGTGTGTGTGTGTGTGTGTATGCTTGTGCTTGTGTGCATACTTGTTGCGTGTGTGCGTGTGTGTGCATGCATGCTTGTGCTTGTGTGCGTGTGTACCTGTTTACAATTTGTAAAGTACCTGGAGCCCTATTTAGAGAAAAGGCGTTATATAAATTCACATGATTATTATCATTTGTGCCACGGGGGGTGTGTGTGTGTGTGTGTGTTCAGTACCACGCCCTGGGCTTGCTGTACCACATTCGGCGCAGTGACAAACTGGCGGTCACCAAGCTGGTCAGCAAGTTCTCCAAACACTCCCTCAAGTCGCCCTACGCTTACTGTCTGCTGGTCAGTTCCGCAGCAGTCTCTGTTTGTTTGTTCCAAAGATTTTTTGCTACGCACTCTGTTGCAATGACATCATCATTTTTATCAAAGGTTTTGTTACAGTCTGTTGCAATAAAACGGTTGTTTGGTGGTTTTTTGTTTTTTTTTGTTTCTTTGTTTTTCAAAGATTTCATTACACTCTGTTGCATTCAGATAGTTGATTTTTCCCAAAGATTTCATTACACTATTACACTCTGCATTGAAATAGTCCTATTTTCGAAAGGTTGATTATGCACTGTTGCATTTAAATTGTTATAAAAAAAAAGAGCAAAAAATAAAGACACATTGAAATAGTCAGTTGATATAGGAATCTTCTTGTATTTTCACATTTTGCATGTGCTCACAAGTGAATATTCACTTGAAACTGAAGTGATCTTTTATCAGTAAGTGCATATATTTTGCAGAGACATGTCAGAGTGCTTACACACCAGTCATTTACATGCATGCACAGCTCATATTCAGAGGGATGAAAGGTAAAAGTAAAACAAAAATACAAGAAAATAAAAGGCTAGAGAAACTGTATACCAGGAAGAGAGAGGGGTTGGGGGTTATTTTTTTTTTTTTAATTACTTTTGTTGTCGTTAATTCTACTCACAATATTTTTGCAGCAACACTGGAGTTGATAAGAGAATAGTGGTACGTTGCTGTCAAGTGGCTTCAGTCGTGTGACTGCTGTGTTTCAGATTCGCATTGCTACCAAGCTGATAGAAGAGGAGGATGCAGGGTGAGTGTGTGTGTTTCATTGCAGCTTGGTATTTCCGTGTACGGTACCAAGAGCCACTGGTGCAGATTCTGGCAGGGGTCTGATTTCTTGCCCTGTGCAAAACTGCTGTGTTTCATTGCAGCTTGGTATTTCCATGTACAGTAATTTAAGCAGTATAGACAATTTTTGATAAACACATACTATACCAAGAGCCGCTGGTGCAGACTCTGGCAGGGGTCTGATTTCCTGCCCTGTGCAAAACTGCTGTGTTTCATCGCTGCTTGGTATTTCCATGTACGGTAATTAAAGCAGTATAGACAATTTTTGATAAACACATACTATACCAAGAGCCGCTGGTGCAGACTCTGGCAGGGGTCTGATTTCTTGTCCTGCGCAAAACTGCTACCCAGCTGAAAGGGGAGGAAAAGAAAGTAGGTGCAGCTAGTTGCCACCTCCTACAGTTTGGTCATTATTTCTGACGGGCGCAATAGCCAAGTGGTTAAAGCGTTGGACTGTCAATCTGAGGGTCCCGGGTTCGAATCACGGTGACGGCGCCTGGTGGGTAAAGGGTGGAGATTTTTACGATCTCCCAGGTCAACATTTGTGCAGACCTGCTAGTGCCTGAACCCCCTTCGTGTGTATATGCAAGCAGAAGATCAAATACGCATGTTAAAAATCCTGTAATCCATGTCAGCGTTCGGTGGGTTATGGAAACAAGAACATACCCAGCATGCACACCCCCGAAAACGGAGTATGGCTGCCTACATGGCGGGGTAAAAACGGTCATACACGTGAAAGCCCACTCGTGTGCATACGAGTGAACGCAGAAGAAGAAGAAGAGGTCATTATTTCTGATCGATGCTTTATGTGTCTGTCACACACACATAACGTATGTACATGTGTTTGTATGATACATGTTTAAATGTGGAGGCTGGGTTGAGGGTAAACGTAGCATTTTCAGTTGAGGGGTGGGCCTGGGTGTCTGTGGGACAGACTGCACATTGTTGCTTGTGCATTACGACAGGAATCAGACCTCTCCTGGAGTCTGCACCAGTGGGTCACAGTAAGTGAGAAAATAAAATGTCCTTCACCAGTTGGAATCAAAGTAGCAGAGTACAGTAACAGTGTGTGTATACAGGTCTGACAGCCCTATGTTTGACTTCATTGAGAGCTGTCTGCATTTTGTGTACAGTGGTAATCAGTGTACATCAGAGTGTGTACAGTAATAATCAGTGTACATCAGTGTGTACAGTAACTGTGTGTGTGTGTGTGTGTGTGTGTCCAGGTCTGACAGCCCCATGTTTGACTTCATTGAGAGCTGTCTGCATTTTGTGTACAGCGATAGTCACTGTACATCAGAGTGTGTAAAGTAATAATCAGTGTACATCAGTGTGTACAGTGACTGTGTGTGTGTGTGTCCAGGTCTGACGGCCCCATGTGTTACTGCCTGCAGTATGTGGACAGTAATTATCAGTGTACATCAGAGAATGTACAGTAACTGTCAGTGTGTGTGTGTCCAGGTTAGACAGACCCATGTTTGACTTCATCTAGAGCTGTATGCAGTGTGTGTACAGGAACCATCAGTGTGTGAGTTCTTGTACAGTAATAATCAGTGTACATCAGAGTGTGTACATTAATCATCAGTGTGTGTGTGTGTCAGCTTGTGTCCAGTAATCATCAAGAGTACATCAGAGTGTGTACAGTAGCAATGAATGTACATCAGTATGTATAGTAACCATCTGTGTGTGTGTGTGTGTGTCCAGATCCAACAGCCCCATGTTTGACTTCATCAAGAGCTGCCTGTGGTGTGTGTACAGTTAATATCAGTGTACATCAGAGCGTGTACACTAATAATCATTGTACGTAGGCATCCTTCAGTCTCGGAAGACTATGGAGTTGCGCTCTAGGTGTTTATTCTGGTACAGCGTCGGGTGCGGCTGGCCAGTCCGACGCGGGAATGACAGTCCCTTTGGCAGAGGGCACAGATGAAGTCTGACGCTGGTCTGTCTGCCTGGGCTGCAGTCTTTCTTCTCATTCTCTTTTCCTCGTGCTGCTGAGCGAGTGTCTCTTCAAACTTGGAAAGACCTTTCTGCACAGTCTGTCTCCAGGCTGACCGTTTGAGAGCTGTTGCTTCCCAGTTGTTCTGGTCGATGTTCAAGGCTTTTAGGTCCCTCTTGCACATGTCTTTGAATTGCAGCTGTGGTCTGCCTGTGGGACGTTTTCCCTGCACAAGTTCTCTGTAGAGGAGGTCTTTAGGGATCCATCCATCGTCCATGCGCACGACATGGCCGAGCCAGCGCATACGTTTCTGTTTCAGCAGCGTGTACATGCTGGTGCATCCAGCTCTTTCCAGGACAGTAATTAATGTACATCAGAGTTTACACAATAACCATCAGTGTGCATTTGTGTGTGTGTGTCCAGGTCTGATAGCCCCATGTTTGACTTCATCGAGAGCTGCCTGCGGCACAAGAGTGAAATGGTGATCTACGAGGCAGCGCAGGCCATCGTGCAGCTGAAGAACACCACGGCCAAGGACCTGGCCCCCGCTGTGTCCGTGCTGCAGCTCTTCTGCAGCTCCCCCAAACCCACCCTGCGATTCGCCGCCGTCAGAACGCTCAACAAGGTCGGTCCTCAGTGTGTGTTGTGTGTGCCTGTCATGAGTTTGAGTATCTTGAAGGTTGTCTGTCTGTCTGTGTGTGTGTCTTCTGGGAAAGTGTTTCCTTGTGTGTGTCTGTTGGGATTTGTGTTGTTACGTGTGCTTAGAGAGAGAGGGTAAGCACTGTATGATTGTTTAAGATACTAGCCCGATCGCCCAGTTGAGCTACATAATCATGCGACCTGTTGGAAGGCATAATTAGACAAACAACAAGGACGCCAAGGAGTCGACAGACAGAAAGAAATACGAAAAAACTTAGCAGTATGCGGAGCACAGGAACAGGTGTCGAGATGGCTGCTGGAAAAAAAGGGCACCAGCTAGTGGGACAAAGGGGAGGTTACCTACTTCCGGGAGGTTATCGGCCGTAGTTGCTCTCTTTTTCTCCGCATAGGCGGATAGTAGTTGGCACAGGACAGGAATGTCAGACCCCTGCCGGAGTCTGCACTAGTTGGGTCACGGTAAGTATGTTATTTAAACGTAATTTTAGATAGAAAATTTCCTTTAACTTTGCTTATAATGTCATTGTGCAAAGTAGGTGCCACTCCAAAAATTGAAAATGATCTAAAGCCCCGATTGGGCTCCTTCATCTGAAACAGTTGTGATCAGTAGGGCCTTGATCAGGGCCCTTCGTCCAGAGTGAGTTAATGATAATGATAATGTACTTATATGGTGCAAACTCCCCATTGACAGGCTCTAAGATTCTCACAAGAGACAATACATATACAGTAGTGTACAAATCCACACAAGAGCATATGAGGACATTGAATAGGAAAAACAGAATCTCTATACAATACTACAAATTGCAGATATGAAAAAGGCACAAAATACACCCTATACACATGCGCACACACACACACATGCATACACACACACAGCAAACTCCGACTCGCAAGCACACACACCACAGGAATACACCAATGGAGGGGGAACAAAGGGGGAGAAGTTAATATCACTATTTGTATGAGAATTATTGGTGTGTCAGGTGGTAATGAAGGTAATAATTGTTGTCAGGTGGCGTGAAGATAATTATGGCGATGAAGATAATGGTTGGTGATTCAGGTGGCGATGAAGATTCTGATGGCAATGAAGATTATGATGGCGATGAAGATAATGGTTGGTGATTCAGGTGGCGATGAAGATTCTGATGGCGATGAAGATAATGGTTGGTGATTCAGGTGGCGATAAAGATTATGATGGAGATGAAGATAATGGTTTGTGATTCAGGTGGTGATGAAGAGTGTGATGGTGATGAAGATAATGACTGGTGTGTCAGGTGGCGATGAAGCACCCGGCGGCAGTGACGGCCTGCAACCTGGACCTGGAGAACCTGATCACGGACGTGAACCGCAGCATCGCCACCCTGGCCATCACCACCCTGCTGAAGACCGGCAGCGAGACCTCCGTCGACCGCCTCATGAAGCAGATCTCCAGCTTCATGTCCGAGATCTCCGACGAGTTCAAGATTGTCGTCGTGCAGGCCATCAGGTGAGTGGGTCTTGTTGGATGCCACCAAGTTTTAACAGTGTCGAACTCTGAACTCAAAAGGTTTTTTTATTCAGGGATTAAGATTTTGGCATGTCCTATTCTTCCAGTCTGTCAATGCTGGTCTGCATGTTACAATAGCACACATATGTAATGGAAAGTGGTCAAACAGAGAAAAAGAAAAAAATCTTCTTGCAGAAGGATAGATATGATCATACACACACACACACACACACACACACACACACACACACACAGATTGACAGATGGATAGGAGAGTGAGAGAGAGAGAGGAGGGGAAAGAGAGAGAGAGAGAAGAAGAGAAATATATCGACCGTATCGACAGCTGGATGCAGGGTTCACCATGCAGAAATATCAGCGTATGGTGCTGTCAATGTTTGGTCTTCTGTGTTGATAAGTATTAGGCTCTGCATGGATGCAAGGTTTTGGAGAGTCACGGAAGTATGGAAAAGTCTAGGGTGAGAAAAAGAGAGAACTATTTCCATGTCTAGAAAAGTCTTGGGGAAGATATGTTTTGCCCTTTTTGCCTTGGAAAAGTCTTGGGGAAAACTGTTTTGCCCTTTTTGCCCTGGAAAGGTCTTGGAATTTTTTATAAACCCTTGATCAGTGGCATTCAACAAAGAGCTTAAAACAATCAGAACAGAAGATAATGTCATCAGCAGTGGCCATGCTTCAACAAGGACGGTAAAGTTGCACTTCTGAAAGAAAACAACATGCTCCGGGGAAAAAAATGTTTGGATTTCAGTTTGTTCCTGATTTTTGCTCAATCTGTTCCTGAAGGTAAGGTTTTGGGGTAGGCATGTTTGACTGTGTCACTTTGTGGATCTCTTACCATGCTCACTTTTACATATGTGCAGGTGTGTGTGCCTGTCATACTTGCTTTTACTTAATGGTCAGGTATGTGTGCCTCTCACGCTGACTTTTACATATGTGCTGGTTGGTGTTTGTCTCTCACATGCTCCCTTTTACATGTGCGCAGGTCGCTGTGTGCCAAGTTCCCCAGGAAACATGGAGTGCTGATGAACTTCCTGGCCAACATGCTCAGGGATGAGGTGAGGATTAAACTCTGAACTGAGCTTTATTTGGTTTTTTGACTCACTTGTGTAAACAAAGTGAGTCTATGTTTTAACCCGGTATTCGGTTGTCTGTGTCTGTGTGTGTGTGTCTGTGTGTCCGTGGTAAACTTTAACATTGACATTTTCTCTGCAAATACTTTGTCAGTTGACACCAGATTTGGCATAAAAATAGGAAAAATTCAGTTCTTTCCAGTCATCTTGTTTAAAACAATATTGCACCTCTGGGATGGGCACAAAAAAATAACAAAGAAGCCTAATTATATGCAAACTGCATTTACTGTTATATTATTTGTATTCACCTAAACTTGGCACTTTGACCTCTTATTCTGACACAACAACAAGAGGAGTCATTATTATCATTTTTTGTTCAAACAGGAACTTCTTTTGCTAAGCATGGAATTTTTATTTATTTTGCAAACGTTTTTGGTGCAGATAGTGAAAAAGGGAAATTACTCTGTAATTAATGCTAGAGGACTTAATTTATCACAAGTGAGTCTTGAAGGCCTTGCCTCTCTCGTTATTTTAAAAAAAATTTTTTTTTTTATGCCTGTCAGTCACACAGTTGCTATCTCTGCTGTTCTGATGGTCATTGTCGGACACAGTTGACCATCACATCAGTCTCTTTCAGGGTCACTTTCATCATGGGATTGGCAGAGCACATGGTCATTCTTCATCTTTTTCTTCTCCCATATGATTTTCAGTGTTATTTGATTTTGCATTTTAAAGCTGTTTTTCCCGACAGCAAAGTTTAAAACTGTGTTTGGCACCGCAGAACTGAACCTTAGTTTTCCACGTCTGTGGGTTCTGTCAAAGCCTTGCGTCTCTGTAAATTATTTTCCTGTCGTCCATTCTGCAATGTTGTCAGGTCATTAGTTTGTTCTGTCTTTTCTAGAGTTTCACACAGAGAAATCTATTGTGACAAAAAACATGCAGCGCAAATACATAGCAATGCAATACAATTTAGTACAATGCAGCGCAGTATAATTACTTAGTACAATGCAGTGGAATGCAGTGTGAAGAAACACAGTACTAATGCAGTGCAACAGAAAGCAGTTCAGTACAGTGACAACACTCCACACTGTATTGTGCTGTGCAGGGCGGCTTTGAATACAAGAAGGAGATTGTGGAGTGCATCATTGTCACCATTGAGGAGAATCCTGAAGCCAAGGAAGCTGGTAAGTTCTGAAGGAAGTTTAAAATGATGGGGGAAGGTGCAGGATGCGTCTGAAAATAGAATATTTGATGGCTAGGAAACACTTGTCGTTTATTCCTATAGTTTGTTCTGCTCACATGAGCCCCTGAGAGGAAATTGATGGAAATGTTTTAGTTGATATTGTTATCAAAGATAGCTGTTTTGTTTGAACAGTGTATTTAACTTATATTAAGATACATCTCAGCTTCGTTTTTTTGAATGGTAACTGATTGTATCATGCTTCTTTTTTTTTTTTCTTCTTAATGAATGCATTGAGGAATGTCAGTAATATAGTACTGTTGATGTTTGATCTTCAGCAGTGGTAAGTATTAGGCTTGGCACAGATAGAGGTCCATGAATTAGAACTTTGTGTTTTCACTTTTTCTGATTTGACTGTTTCATACGTGTCTTTTCCTCTTGAAGGGATGCCAGGGGTTTATTCAGTATAACAAGTATCACCACCTTCTGGAAATTCTGTGTAGAAATTTACTTTTTTCTGTTGTTCTCTTGTTTGTTTTTTGTTTTTTTTGGGGAGGGGGGGGGGTTCTTCATTTTCTTTCTGTCATCTCTCTCTTTCTTACTTTCTAAGGGTTTTACAGGACTGGTCAGTTTTTCAGCCCCGATATGGCTCTGCATGGTCAGCTTGGCTATAAA
Organism: Babylonia areolata; assembly: GCF_041734735.1. Classification (NCBI taxonomy): domain Eukaryota; kingdom Metazoa; phylum Mollusca; class Gastropoda; order Neogastropoda; family Buccinidae; genus Babylonia; species Babylonia areolata. Next base: position 49,796,739 of record NC_134883.1, read on the forward strand.
CAGCAACAGATAAAGACCTGTGTGTTGTGTTGCTATAGGTCTGCACCCCCTGTGTTTGATAGCTGTGTGTTGTTGTGTCAGGTCTGGCTCACCTGTTTTAGATCATTGAGGACTGTGAGCATGCAGGGCTGGCCACCTGTGTGTGACACCTGTGTTGGATACCTGTGTGTGACACCTGTGTTGGATACCTGTGTGTGACACGTGTGTTGGATACCTGTGTGTGACACGTGTGTTGGATACCTGTGTGTGACACGTGTGTTGGATACGTGTGTGTGACACCTGTGTTTGATACCTGTGTGTGACACCTGTGTGTGACTCCTGTGTTTGATACCTGTGTGTGACACCTGTGTTTGATACCTGTGTGTTGTGTCAGGTCTGGCTCACCTGTGTGTGATACCTTTGTGTTGTGCTGATCTCCAGGTCTGGCCCACCTGTGTGAGTTCATCGAGGACTGTGAGCACACGGTGCTGGCCACCAAGATCCTGCACCTGCTAGGGAGGGAGGGGCCCCGCACCCCCACCCCCTCCAAGTACATCCGCTTCATCTACAACCGTGTCATCCTGGAGAACGCCGCTGTCCGTGCTGGTCAGTCGGTGTGTGTGTGTGTGTGTGTGTGTGAGTGGAGGAGAGAGGGGAAGTTGTATGAGTCATTTTGAATGTGTTTGTGTGTGTGTGTGTGTGTGTGTGTGTGTGTTTGTGTTGCGTGTGAATCATTCTAAATGTGTGTGTGTGTGTGGTGTGTCAGTGGAGGAGAGAGGAGAAGTTGTATGAGTCATTTTGAATATGTTTGTGTGTGTGCTCTGTGTGTGTGTGTATTTGTGTATGTGTGTGTGAATATTCTGAATTGTGCGTGTGTGTATGTGTGTGTGAATCATTCTAAATATGTGTGTTTGTGTGTATGTGAGAATCATTCTGAATATGTGTGTGAGTGAGAGAGAGAGAATCATTCTAAATATGTGTGTGCGCATGTGTGTGTGAGAATCATTTTAAATATGTGTGTGTGTGGAGTATTATTATAAATATATGTGTGTGTGTGTGTGTGAGAATCATTCTAAATGTGTGTGTGTGTTTGTGGGAGAATAATTCTAAATATGTGTGTGTGAGAAAGAATGTGTGTGTGTGTGTATATCATAAATGTGTGTGTGTGTGTGTGAATCATTCAAAATGTGCGTGTGTGTGTGTGTGTGCAGCTGCGGTGAGCGCCCTGGCCAAGTTTGGAGCTCACTGTGAGGAGCTGCTGCAGAGCTGTGTGGTGCTGCTGGAGAGGTGAGATGTCTGTCTGCATGCTGTGTCATCATCACTTCACTTTGTTTCTTTCTTTGGGAAGGGGGTCTTGGGGAATGCATACTGCAGACTTTCTTTGCTGCTGCAAACTAGGCTGCAGCCGCAGCAAACAAAACTTCCTTTTTCTTCCTCCTTGCAAGGAAGGTTCTGTTCTTTCAAAAGCAAACAAATATTTTGACATCATACACTGATATATATTTTAATTACACATACTTAACCGTGACCCGCTAGTGCAGACTCCGGCAGGGGTCTGACATATATACGATCTGTGTGTATTATACATTTATAAAACATTGCCCTTATTCTTAGGCACATAAATAGATTGTATACCCAAACATGTTTCGAAGTCTTAAAACAATTACTTCTTACCCTCTTACAACTGCACACGTGTACAGTCTCTCTTCAACTGTCTCTGTTATTTCCCCTGTATATGCAAACTAGACTTTGGCTGCCGTCAAAAGAGGGCGCTAGCCAGCGGGACAAAGGGGAGGTTACCTACTTCCGGGAGGTTATCAGCCGTAGTTGCTTTCGTTTTCTCCGCATAGGCGGATAGTAGTTTGCACAGGACAGGAATGTCAGACCCCTGCCGGAGTCTGCACTTGTTGGGTCACGGTAAGTATGTTAGTTAAATGTAATTTTAGATAGAAAATTTCCTTTTGGCTGTAGCAAACCAGTGATGAGGGTTTTGTTTGTGATTTTAGAATAAGAAAAAATCATGCAGTAATGAGATGATGTAATTATGCTTGGGATGAAACTGGTATAGAAATGTTGCATGAAGTAAGATGAGAGGTACAGATGTGTACACGTAAGACAGGGGCTGTGGCAGAATGGGTTAGGGATGGATGTTCTGATGTAGTGTTGATCAGTGATCAGGTTTTGTTCTGATGTAGTGTTGATCAGTGATCAGGTTTTGTTCTGATCTGGTGTTGATCAGTGATCAGGTTTTGTTCTGATGTAGTGTTGATCAGTGATCAGGTTTTGTTCTGATGTAGTGTTGATCAGTGATCAGGTTTTGTTCTGATGTAGTGTTGATCAGTGATCAGGTTTTGTTTGATCTGGTGTTGATCAGTGATCAGGTTTTGTTCTGATGTAGTGTTGATCAGTGATCAGGTTTTGTTCTGATCTGGTGTTGATCAGTGATCAGGTTTTGTTCTGATGTAGTGTTGATCAGTGATCGGGTTTTGTTCTGATGTAGTGTTGATCAGTGATCGGGTTTCATTCTGATCTGGTGTTGATCAGTGATCAGGTTTTGTTTGATGTGGTGTTGATCAGTGATCAGGTTTTGTTCTGATGTAGTGTTGATCAGTGATCAGGTTTTGTTCTGATGTAGTGTTGATCAGTGATCAGGTTTTGTTCTGATCTGGTGTTGATCAGTGATCAGGTTTTGTTCTGATGTAGTGTTGATCAGTGATCAGGTTTTGTTCTGATGTAGTGTTGATCAGTGATCAGGTTTTGTTCTGATGTAGTGTTGATCAGTGATCAGGTTTTGTTCTGATGTAGTGTTGATCAGTGATCAGGTTTTGAGGCGCCATTTCAGCCAGGTTTTGTGACCTTGATTTTCCTCACTCTACCCAGGTGTGATTGGGTACCTGACCTTGGTCAGGGAAGGTTAATAATGGTGGAAGGAGATAATTGGGCCCTGCCTTCCAGTGCTGAGCTGTAGACTCAAGTGAATTTGACTTCATTGTCCTGGTGATTGTAAAAGACTATGGGACCTTTGGACTTCAGTTTTTAAAAACGTTTACTGTGTTGTCATTCTGGTGTTGTCACTGTTCAAACGGCAGAAAGATAGGATTGGGCCTGCCCTTTTCTGTGCCGTGCCATCGACACTGATCATGGCTTCACAGCCCTGTTGGTTGTAAAAGGTTATGGGACCTTTAACATTTTGAACAACTTGATCTGATCTTTCAGGTTTTATGTCCAGTACATTGAGGTTGTTAGTACTTACTCGTTCGGAGAATGATTAATGAAGGAGAGTAGGATTGGGACTCGCATTCTTTTTTTTCTTCTTTTTTTTCCAGTATTTTTATTCTGTTATTACATTATACAAAGAACATGTGATGCCCGTACATAGAAAACTGTATTGCTCATCCAGTCTTCACTCCATGCAATGGCTATCAGCAGGACCGGATCTCTCTTTGATAAGACGTCAAAGAACCTTTATTTTTACTGCCATGTTGACCCAGGTGTGAGATGGACACGGACGATGAGGTGCGTGACCGTGCCACCTTCTACGTCAACGTGCTGAAGCAGCAGCAGAGGGCCCTCAGCTCTGCCTACATCCTCAACGGTCAGTCAGTCACCGTGCTGCTTCCTTTCACAGTCACAGTCATTAGCACTTCATCATCTTTCATAGAGAATTGAACAGCGGTGAAGTCTGTGATAAATACAGGCTACAAGCAGAATTGTAAGTAATAAGCAGTTACAGTATAAAAATGGCAGCAAAGTCAAAGCATGCCTCTTGAAAAAAAAAAAAAAACAAAAAAGATTCTGCAGTTTTAAAACATACCCACCTAGACACTTTAAGAAATGTTGTTTCACCTGGTTCAGGCAGAAAGTGAGCATACACCCAGCAAAAGATTGATTGCTGCATCCCATCCCTAAAGCTGAAGAGGAGAAACAGATCACTCAGTAACAAATTATATATATGACAGTCAGCCGTGTCCGACTATGACCATCAGAACAGCAGAGGAGGCAACTGCTGTTCCGACTAGTTGGGCTAGAATTTGATTATAGTGGAGAGTGTCTTGCCCAAGTACATCCCCACTCTCTCGGCCAAGAGGGTTTTAGAACAGTCGGCGTTGGGATGGTTCCCAAAGGCCAACTAGCCCACAAGGCTGCAGCACTAAGAGCCATGCAATTTTGCCTCCTAGTTTGAGAGTCATAGTCCTTCACAAAAGACTAAGTTTTGTAAATGGTTTCCCATTGACTGGAGAAATCATTGATAATACAGCTCTCACTTTGCTGTTGGCCCAAATGTAAACTTATGTCAGTCTGTGATAAATACTAACAAATGAAATATGAAACTAGCTGATAATTGTTAACCCATTACATCCTAGGTTACCACCTCAGCAGGCATCCTTACCATACTGACGTGGAAAAGCGCAGAAAATATATATTCTGAAAGAACATTTTTTCTCCTCCAAATTGACATGTGTGGACACAGCCGGAAATACTGTCAAAGTTTGTTCCCTTTGAATGCAGTTTATGCATATGTAGGAACATGGAAACTGTTCTATTGAAACAAAGTTTGACGGGCGCAATAGCCGAGTGGTTAAAGCGTTGGACTGTCAATGTGAAGGTCCTGGGTTCGAATCACGGTGACGGCGCCTGGTGGGTAAAGGGTGGAGATTTTTACGATCTCCCAGGTCAATATATGTGCAGACCTGCTAGTGCCTGAACCCCCTTCATGTGTATATGCAAGCAGAAGATCAAATACGCACGTTAAAGATCCTGTAATCCATGTCAGCATTCGGTGGGTTATGGAAACAAGAACATACCCATGATGCACACCCCCGAAAATGGAGTATGGCTGCCTACAAGGCGGGGTTAAAAACGGTCATGCACGTAAAAGCCCACTCGTGTATACATACGAGTGAACGCGGGAGTTGCAGCCCACGAACGCAGAAGAAGAAGAAGAAGAAACAAAGTTTGACGTCAGAGTATTGCTGGGGCGCAGGGCTGAGTGAGCTAAGATGATGATGCGAGAGGACTGCCTGTGACCCAGTGACTGTGGGGTGTGTGCAGGTCTGACGGTGTCAGTGGTGGGCCTGGAGCGGTCCCTGCACCAGTACACCCTGGAGCCCAGTGAGGCGCCCTTCGACATGAAGTCCGTGCCGCTCGCCACTCAGCCCCTGGTGGAGCAGAAGGGTCAGTACGCTGACCTCACATCTGTGTTCTCACAGATTATCGTTTTGTTTTTGGGGGGTTTTCTGTTATTACGTTTGTTGTTCTTGTATGAGAGTGCTTTTTTTGTTGTTGATTTTGTGTGTGTGTGTGTGTGAGAGAGAGTTGTAGTGAGGAAGAAAAAAAATCACTAAAAACCGCATGTCCACCAATCGAGTGTGATCTTGGATTAATTTTTGCCATGTCACCCAAACAAGTCAGATAGTGTCTGCATCCTGTTGGAAGGAGGAAGGTGGACAAATGCTTAAGATGCTCACCTGCCAATCCACAGTCCTTTAGGGTCTGGGTTCGAATTCCACTCTCGCTCTTTCTCCCAAGTTTGCCTGGAAAATCGAACTGAGCATCTAGTCTTTCGGATGAGACAATAAACCGAAGTCCTGTGTGCAGCTTGCACTTGGCGCACTGAAAAAGAACCCATGACAACAAAAGTGTTGTCCTTTGGCAAAATTCTGTAGAAGAAATCCACTCTTGTAGGTGCACAAATACATATGCATGTACTCAAGGCCTTAGTGCATTGAGTTATGCTGCTGGTCAGGCATCTGCCAGGCAGGTGTGATGCACTGTGTATAGAATTTTCCACATGCAGTGACCCCTCCTTGAGAAATTGAAACTGAAACTGTTGGACAACATGCAACAATGGAGAGTCAGTATAATGATAGAAAGGAGTAAAATGCGAACAAAAAATCTCAGCCAGGTGAAATGCACCGGTCAGGATGGAACATGCCTGCCAGAAGAAAAGGGTGCTCTGCGGGAGGGGAGGTAATATTCTTAGGGAGGTCATTAGCCACACCTACTTACGATTTCTCCACTGTTTCAGTTTCAGTAGCTCAAGGAGGCGTCACTGCGTTCGGACAAATCCATATACGCTACACCACATCTGCCAAGCAGATGCCTGACCAGCAGCGTAACCCAACGCGCTTAGTCAGGCCTTGAGGAAAAAAAAGAAAAGAAAAAAAACAGAAAAAAAACCAACTCTTGTCTTATTTATTTATTGATTTATTTATTAGTAGTAGTATTGTTTTATTATTATTATTATTACTACTACCTTTTTTTATATTATATTTATTATTTATTTATTTATTTATGTAAGCTTATCTATTATTATTTTTTCACTCAAAAACTTGGCAGTGAAAGAGTTGACGTTGTGACAATTTCGTTGATATCCAGAACAAAGCGGGATGGCAGGCATGTCTAGTGCGATGGGAGGAAAAGAAGACAGCAGCTCACTCATACAAGGGGGAGTAGTTTGTTTGCACAGGACAGGAATCTGACCACTGCCAGAGTCTGCACCAGCATGTCATGGGGAAAAATTTGCTATTAAAAAAAAGAAGAAGGAAAAACAAGATACACTGAAACATTTTCTTGGACATTATTTTAGAGAAATATATGGGTTTGACATCTAAAAAAAAAAAAAAAAAAAAAAAAAGGGAAAAAAGGGAGAAACCCCCCCCACAAAAACGGAGGTGTTGCTGTGTGTTCACAGTGCGTGACGTACCAGGACTGGCGGGAGACGTGTCGGCCAAACCAGAGAAATCAGCCGCCACTCGCCAGGACGTCTACCAAGGTAAACACATTCTGCTTGTTGTAAACTGTCATTTATGTGATTTTTTTTTTTTTTTCACCCCACTCAGAATCAGTGAGGCATTGAGACTGGCGCCATAGCTAAGTGGTTCAAGTGTTGGACTTTCAATCTGAGGGTCCCGAGTTCGAATCACGGTGACGGCGCCTGGTGGGTAAAGGGTGGAGATTTTTACGATCTCCCAGGTCAACATATGTGCAGACCTGCTTGTGCCTGAACCCCTTCGTGTGTAAACGCATGCAGAAGATCAAATACGCACGTTAAAGATCCTGTAATCCATGTCAGCGTTCGGTGGGTTATGGAAACAAAAACATACCCAGCATGCACATCCCCGAAAACGGAGCATGGCAGCCTACATGGCGGGGTAAAAACGGTCATGCATGTAAAAGCCCACTCGTGTACATGCGAGTGTACGTGGGAGTTGCAGCCCACGAAAGCAGAAGAAGAAGAAGAAGGTGAGGTGTTGGACTTGTGATCAGTTTTCACCATTGATCATGATTCAAGGCCCTATTTTGGAATGGACGTTACAGCAATATTCAGATCATAGACATATCAAATTCAGGAATGGAGGTTACAGCAATATTCAGATCATAGACATATCAAATTCAGGAATGGACGTTACAGCAATATTCAGATCATAGACATATCAGTGCGCCGTTGTGAATGTGGCTGTATGAAAACATCTGTACAGAACAATGTTGCTGTATGAAAATGTCACACAGAACAATGTCGCTGTATGAAAACGTCACACAGAACAATGTGGCTGTATGAAAACGTCTGTACAGAACAATGTGGCTGTCGGAAAATGTCACACAGAACAATGTGGCTGTATGAAAACGTCCGTACAGAACAATGTGGCTGTATGAAAACGTCTGTACAGAACAATATCGCTGTATGAAAACGTCTGTACAGAACAATGTGGCTGTATGAAAACGTCTGTACAGAACAATATCGCTGTATGAAAACGTCTGTACAGAACAATGTGGCTGTATGAAAACGTCTGTACAGAACAATGTGGCTGTCTGAAAATGTCACACAGAACAATGTCGCTGTATGAAAACGTCTGTACAGAACAATGTCGCTGTATGAAAACGTCACACAGAACAATGTCGCTGTATGAAAACGTCTGTACAGAACAATGTCGCTGTATGAAAATGTCACACAGAACAATGTCGCTGTATGAAAACGTCTGTACAGAACAATGTCGCTGTATGAAAATGTCTGTACAGAACAATGTCGCTGTATGAAAATGTCACACAGAACAATGTCGCTGTATGAAAACGTCTGTACAGAACAATGTTGCTGTATGAAAATGTCACACAGAACAATGTTGCTGTATGAAAACGTCTGTACAGAACAATGTCGCTGTATGAAAACGTCTGTACAGAACAATGTCGCTGTATGAAAACGTCTGTACAGAACAATGTCGCTGTATGAAAATGTCACACAGAACAATGTCATTGTATGAAAATGTCACACAGAACAATGTTGCTGTATGAAAACGTCTGTACAGAACAATGTGGCTGTATGAAAACGTCTGTACAGAACAATGTCGCTGTATGAAAATGTCACACAGAACAATGTGGCTGTATGAAAACGTCTGTACAGAACAATGTCGCTGTATGAAAACGTCTGTACAGAACAATGTCGCTGTATGAAAATGTCACACAGAACAATGTCGCTGTATGAAAATGTCACACAGAACAATGTCGCTGTATGAAAATGTCACACAGAACAATGTGGCTGTATGAAAATGTCACACAGAACAATGTCGCTGTATGAAAACGTCTGTACAGAACAATGTCGCTGTATGAAAACGTCTGTACAGAGCAATGTCGCTGTATGAAAATGTCACACAGAACAATGTGGCTGTATGAAAACGTCTGTACAGAACAATGTGGCTGTATGAAAACGTCTGTATGAAAACGTCTGTACAGAACAATGTCGCTGTATGAAAACGTCTGTACAGAACAATGTCGCTGTCTGAAAATGTCACACAGAACAATGTCGCTGTATGAAAACGTCTGTACAGAACAATGTCGCTGTATGAAAATGTCACACAGAACAATGTGGCTGTATGAAAACGTCTGTACAGAACAATGTCGCTGTATGAAAACGTCTGTACAGAACAATGTCGCTGTATGAAAATGTCACACAGAACAATGTCGCTGTATGAAAACGTCTGTACAGAACAATGTCGCTGTCTGAAAATGTCACACAGAACAATGTCACTGTATGAAAACGTCTGTACAGAACAATGTCGCTGTCTGAAAATGTCACACAGAACAATGTCGCTGTATGAAAACGTCTGTACAGAACAATGTCGCTGTATGAAAATGTCACACGGAACAATGTCGCTGTATGAAAACGTCTGTACAGAACAATGTGGCTGTATGAAAATGTCACACAGAACAATGTCGCTGTATGAAAACGTCTGTACAGAACAATGTCGCTGTCTGAAAATGTCACACAGAACAATGTCGCTGTATGAAAACGTCTGTTCAGAACAATGTCGCTGTATGAAAATGTCACACAGAACAATGTCGTTGTATGAAAATGTCACACAGAACAATGTTTCTGTATGAAAATGTCACACAGAACAATGTCGCTGTATGAAAATGTCACACAAAACAATGTCGCTGTATGAAAATGTCACACAGAACAATGTCGTTGTATGAAAATGTCACACAGAACAATGTTTCTGTATGAAAATGTCACACAAAACAATGTCGCTGTATGAAAATGTCACAAAGAACAATGTTGTTGTATGAAAATGTCACACAGAACAATGTCGCTGTATGAAAATGTCACACAGAACAATGTTGCTGTATGAAAACATCTCTACAGAACAATGTTGCTGTATGAAAACATCTGTACAGAACAATGTCGCTGTATGAAAACGTCACACAGAACAATGTGACTGTATGAAAACATCTGTACAGAACAATGTCGCTGTATGAAAATGTCACACAGAACAATGTCGCTGTATGAAAACATTCACACAGAACAATGTCGCTGTATGAAAACGTTCCCACAGAACAATGTCACTGTATGAAAACGTTCCCACAGAACAACTGGCGGCGGTGCCAGAGCTGGCCAACCTGGGGGCACTGTTCAAGTCGTCCCAGCCGGTGGAGATCACGGAGTCGGAGACAGAGTACTACGTGCAGTGCATCCGCCACACCTTCAGCCACTACATGGTGCTGCAGGTCAGTCTGCGCTCTTTGCTACACTGTGTGCTACACTGCAAAGTATTAATGATGATAACAGAAATATGATAGTGATATATTGTGCTTACATGGCACAAACTCCCTGTATAATGGGCTGTAAGCGCCTCACTTGAACAGTACACAATACAGTTGTGCATCACACACCACTCAACAGCACATGAGGACATAGAAGTGAAAAATGAAATCTATGTACATCAACACAATATTACGATTTGTAGGTAGGAATTATCACATGAACAGTCACAAAATAATCCCCACCCCACATCCAGCTCCCCACGCTCCAGACACACACACACACACACACATACACGGTAAACACCTACTCACAAGCACACACACACCACACGAAAACTTTGCATGTGCGTTGTACTTGTCAGTTAGTTTAACTGCACCTACACACAGAATGACGAAGTGATCAGAGTGAATGTGTGTTACACATGTGTTGGTCAGTTACAGCTTATGTCTGTTGCATGTGGGTCAGTCAGAGCTAATGGGTGTTACACCAGTTGGAGCTGATGTCTGTTGCATGTGGGTCAGTCAGAGCTAATGGGTGTTACACCAGTTGGAGCTGACGTCTGTTGCATGTGGGTCAGTCAGAGCTAATGAGTGTTACATCAGTTGGAGCTGACGTCTGTTGCATGTGGGTCAGTCAGAGCTAATGGGTGTTACATCAGTTGGAGCTGACGTCTGTTGCATGTGGGTCAGTCAGAGCTAATGAGTGTTACATCAGTTGGAGCTGACGTCTGTTGCATGTGGGTCAGTCAGAGCTAATGAGTGTTACATCAGTTGGAGCTGATGTGCATTACACATGTCGGTGGAGTTAATGAGCATGACACGTGTGTTGTCGGACAGTTTGACTGCACGAACACGCTGAACGACCAAGTGCTGGAGCAGGTGACGGTGGAGGTGGAGGCAGGGGAGGGGTTCGAGGTGGTGAAGCAGATTGCCTGCCCCTCCCTCCCCTACAACAAGCCAGGCACCACCTACACTCTGCTGCGTCTGCCTGACGACCCTACTGCAGGTAGTGTTTAGTGGTGTAGTGTAGTGTGGTGTGGTGTGTGTATGGTGTTGTATTATGTTGTACTGTATTGTGTTGTGTCAACAAGCCAGGCACCACCTACACTCTGCTGCGTCTGCCTGAAGACCCTACTGCAGGTAGTGTGTTGTGGTGCTGTAGTATTGTGTTGGGGTGTAGTGTATTGTGTTGTGTTGTATTGTGTTGTGCTGTATTGTGTAGTGCATTGTATTGTGTTGTGCTGTATTGTGTTGTAGCAGAAAGCCAAGCACCACTTACATCCTGCTGCATTTATCTGACGACCCCACTACAGTTGTAGTGGTGTGTATTGTGTTGTGTTTTATTGTGTTGTGTTAAAAAAAACAAACCAACAAGACTGTTATTGTGTTCTATTGTGTTGTATTTCATTATGTTGTAGTGTAGTGTTGTACTGTATTTTGTTGTATCAATCCAGACATTGCCTACACATAAAAGAATCCTAAAATCCCTAAAAATGTGAGCACTGATTATTAAATTAAAAAGCACATTTTAAAAGATCAACAAATATATACCCTACATTGAACAGCTCTTATGATCCATTACACACACAAAAACAATCTTAAACAACTGAGAAAAGAGTGATCACAGCGAAAACATTAATAAATATATTCATCATTGTTCATTTGATATTATTATTATTATCATTATGTTGGCTGGTGGTTTCAGTGACAGGCACCTTCTCCTGCACACTGAAGTTTGTGGTGCGTGACTGCGACCCCAACACAGGAGAACCGGATGACGATGGATATGACGATGAATACGTGGTGAGTGTGAACGATCCCTGTGTACTGTTTGTACAGCGCAGGTCAGCTGGTCAGGCTGCATTGCTGCACAGGTGCAGGTGTCTTGTTGCCAGTGTCCCCCCCCCCCCCCCCCTGCCCCCCCCAAAATGAAATAGAAACTCTGAGCAGGCTGGAAAGATGACCACATCGTTGTAAAAAAATGGAAGTGTATGTGCAAGAAAGCAGTTAGGAATGGTGCCCATGACTTTGGTTGCGTACACCGCTGTCTGTTGAAAATTCGGCATCATTTTTACTGTGCCCCCAAGAAGTTTTCCTTTCAGTTTCAGTTTCTCAAGGGGGCGTCACTGTATTGTCCATATATGCTATAGCACATCTGCTAGGCAGATGCCTGACCAGCAGCATAACCAAACTCACTTAGTCAGGCCTTGAGTGCATGTATATGCAGGCCATGTAGTTCGCATGCCAGACCACTGGCTCCCCAAGAAACTGCTGTACGGCGAACTCCAACATTGCAAGCACTCCCATGGAGGCCAAAAGAAGCACTTCAAAGACACTCTGAAAGCTTCTCTGAAGGCCTTTAACATCAGCCACGACATGTGGGAGCTGAATGCAATGGACAGACCAAAGTGGCGTTCAGCTGTCCACAGAGGCGCCAAATCCTGTGAGGCCAACAGAATCGCTGCAGCAGAGCAACGCAGACAGGCCAGGAGAAGCAGTGCCAGCAAGTGCCCCACAGCCACCACCATCCCCTGTCCACACTGCGTCAGAACCTTCCGGGCATGGATTGGCCTGACCAGTCATCTGCGCACCCACAGAGCCCAGCCCACCCACCCCCAGGATGACTAGATGGTCCTCGTCGATCCCGACGGACGAACCACACACATGTATATGTGTACCTACCAGAGTTGCCAGAGGACAACACTCTCCATTGGCATGAGTTCTTTTTCAGTGTGCCAAGTGCGTCCTGCGCACGAGACCTTGGTTTATCGTCTCGTCCGAATGACTAGACACTCAGGTTGATTTTCCAGTCAAACTACTCAGGTTGATTTTCCAGTCAAACTGAAGGGAAAGGGCGAGAGCAGGATTCAAACCCAGGTCCTCATTAACTCTCTGTGTTGGCAGATGAACGTCTTAACCATTCTGTCACTTTCCTCCCCCCCCCCCAAAAAAAAGAAAACTGTGCAAGATCCCAGTTGGTCCTTCAGTTTTTTTTTTGTTTTGTTTTTTGACCCTGTAGCATTGCTGATAGTTGGTGTTGTTGTGTGTGTGTGTGTGTGTGTGTGTGTGTGTGCATTTTATTTTACTTATATATACCATTTATCTGTTGGATGTTTGTATTTGTTTACATTGTTGTGCAATGCCTTATTGTCTTAATGTGTGTGTGTGGAGTGGGTGGTGGGAGGTTTGTTTTAGTCTTTTGTCAGCAATTGGGAATTCTTATTTGACAAGTTTTGATCTCTCTTCATTTTGCCCATGATCATTTTATGTTGGTGTTTACAACGATCCTGATCGTTGAGTTAATGTCCATGTGGATTAACAAAGTGTTTTTGATTTGATTTGATTTGTGAGCTGTTTGTGTGTGACGTGTGGTGACGATGACGGTGGTGCTGTTTCAGCTGGAGGATGTGGAGGTGACGGTGGCTGACCACGTGCAGAAGGTGATGAAGCCCAACTTTGCGGCATCCTGGGAGGAGGTGGGCACGGAGAATGAGCTGGAGGACACCTACGCTCTGTCCACCATGTCCACGCTGGAAGGTGGGTAGTCTGTGGGGAAATTCTTCTTCTCACTTATCTTCTTCTTTTTCTTCTTCTTCTTCTTGTTCTCCTCCTCCTCCTTCCTCTCACTCTCTTCTTCTTTTCCTTCTCCTTTTCCTCCTCCTTCCTCTCCTCTTTCTCCTCCCTTCCCACTCCTCTTCCTCCTCCTCCCTTCCCACTCCTCTTCCTCCCTCCCTTCCCACTCCTCTTCCTCCTCCTCCCTTCCCACTCCTCTTCCTCCTCCCTTCCCACTCCTCTTCCTCCTCCCTTCCCACTCCTCTTCCTTCTCCCTTCCCACTCCTCTTCCTCCTCCCTTCCCACTCCTCTTCCTCTCCCTTCCCACTCCTCTTCCTCCTCCCTTCCCACTCCTCTTCCTCCTCCCTTCCCACTCCTCTTCCTTCTCCCTTCCCACTCCTCTTCCTTCTCCCTTCCCACTCCTCTTCCTCCTCCCTTCCCACTCCTCTTCCTCCTCCCTTCCCACTCCTCTTCCTCCTCCCTTCACTCCTCTTCCTCCTCCTCCCTTCCCACTCCTCTTCCTCCTCCCTTCCCACTCCTCTTCCTCCTCCCTTCACTCCTCTTCCTCCTCCTCCCTTCCCACCCCTCCTCCTTATCCTTTTCCTCCTCCTGTGAAGCGTTATTGGGGCACCACATTTAAGAACTGTTCACCAGATACCTCCATGTCTGTCGATTGTGTGTCAAAGCCTGTCTCTCTGTCTCTGCAAATGGTTTTCCTATCGATTCTGCAATGTTGTCAGTCAATTGTTATTGATACTTAAGTATCTGAACTGGTTGGAGAACTCACCATTGTTCAAACTAAGTTTAAAAATCCACTGAAAATCGCTCCAAATTGCACAAGAGTTTGTTCAACAGTGAAAGGGATGTTTCAAGTACATGTGGCAGGAACTGCTGCCAGAGTTTGGTGTTATTCATTGAAGAGTAGCGCAAGTTTGTTAACTCCAATGCTCAAGTTGCCAATCGGCATCAGCAGCGTTCTCCCTTCAAGTGGCCATGTGGCGAGTAAAGAGACTAAAGGGTTAACCGAACATGGAGTGTAATACTTCTTTTTCATTCGTGGGCTGCAACTCCCACGTTCACTCGTATGTACATGAGTGGGCTTTTATGTGTATGATCATTGTTAACCCACCGTGTAGGCAGCCATACTCCGTTATCAGTGGTATGCATGCTGGGTATTTTTTTGTTTCCAGAACCCACTGAACGCAGACATGGATTACACATTCTTTAATGTGCATATTTGATCTTCTGTTTGTGTATGCACACGAAGGGGGTTCAGGCACAAGCAGGTCTGCACATGTGTTGACCTGGGAGATCAGAGAAATCTCCACCTTTTACCCACCTAGCGCAGTTACCGAGATTCGAACCCAGGACCCTCAGATTGAAAGTCCAACGCTTTAACCACTCGCATATTTCGCCTGTCGGAGTGTATTCCAAGCTGCCTGTTGTCTCGTGTCCCCAGAGGCCATCAAGAACATCATTCAGTACCTGGGGCTGCAGCCGTGCGAGCGGTCAGACAAGGTGCCGGAGGGGAAGAGCTCCCACACGTTGTACCTGGCCGGGATCTACCGGGGAGGTCACGACGCCCTGGTGCGCGCCAAGCTGGCCCTGGACTCCTCTGGTGTCACCATGCAGCTCACCGTGCGATCCACTGACCCCAGCGTGTCGGAAGTGCTAGCCACCGCTATCGCTTGATGATTGTTCTGTGTTGGTGTGTCTTGTGTGGACTGTAAACTTTCTGACCAGAGTTAGCCATTCAAATGCATTTTGTGTTGTAGTTTTATTTTGTATATTTAGGCGATTAAAATTGTGAATATTCACTGTCGTTGACTTATGACCAGTGTTTCGCTGACATAGCTTTGCTGTCAGAGGCACTTTGTGTTGTATGTTTGTTTATTCACATGTTTGGGTGATTAAAATTGTGAATATTCACTGTCATTGACTTCCGACCAGTGCTTTGCCACCAGAGCTTTGCCATTAAAGGCACTTTATGTATTTATCCACATGTAAGGGTGATTAATTAAGATTTTAAACATCACCATTTATTGACCCAGAGATCTACTGTGCTTGTGCACTGTCTTCTATATTGACTTCAGACTTGTGAATGGAGCTTTGCCGACAAAGGCACTTCGTTGTAGTAAGTTTATTTATCTGTATGTTAGGGTTATTAAAGTGAAAATTCTGCATCACTATCTTGAAACGTCTGTCCAAAGCGTTGGGTTGTATGTTTGTCGGTCCACATGGTGGAGTTGTGGATTAAAATGATGAACATTACGATGTGACTAGAGAGTTGCCATCAAAGGCATTTTGTGTTGAATGTTGGTCTATCCATATGCTTGGGTTATTATTAAGATAATGAAAATTACCATCACTGTCAATTTAGAAGGATGGTAGATGTTTGTGTTGTATGTTTGCTTAACCACATGTTAGGGTTTTTATTACAGTTAAGAAAATTACCATCACTGTCAGTTTAGAAAGGTGGTAGTGTTCTGTGTTGTCATTTGCTCTCAAGTTTGAACTGTACATTTCATCTTCACTTTGGGGATCATTTTGTTTTGAAGTGGGAGAAGTGATTTTTTTTTTTTTTTCTTTTTTTTGGTGGTGAGAGAGGGAAGGAAGAGTTGAGCAAATGTATTTACCAAGAAAAATAAATGCAGTTGGTAAAATGCTTGAGTGTAGAGGTTTGGCGAATGCATGAAAGACTGTTTGTTGCAGAAAAATAAACACAAATGGTAAAATGCCTGAATGCTGAGGTCTGTTAATGTAAGACAGACTGTTTGTAGCAGGGTTCATGCCGGTTTTAATCACAAAATACCAAAACTGTAAAACAATAGTGGTTCCCAAAAAAATGATTTAATTACACATACTTAACCGTGACTCAGCTAGTGCAGACTCCGGCAGGGGTCTGACATTCCTGTCCTGTGCAAACTACTATCCGCCTATGCGGAGAAAACGAAACTACGGCCGATAACCTCCCGGAAGTAGGTAACCTCCCCTCTGTCCCCCTGGCTAGCGCCCTCTTTTTCCGGCAGCCATTATGACTCCTGTTCCTGTGCTCTTCATACGGCTAAGGTTTTTTTTTTTTCGTAATTTCTGCCTGTCTGTCGATTCTCTGGCGTTCCTGTTTGTTGTCAAATTATGTCTCCAGCCAGGTCACATAATTATGTAGACAAAATTCCAAAACTGTAAAACAATAGTGGTTCCCCAAAAAATGAATTCATCTGTGAACTGACGCGAGAGGAAGGAGAGGCAGTGAACTGTTTGGAACTCCTCTAAATAACTATGCATATATCTTCTAACCCCAAAACATATGGACAGGTTGTTACAGTCAACCAGATGGAGTGCTGGGTCTTGCAATTAGAGGGTTCTGGGTTCAATTCCCTGATGTTGTCCTGTTGGGTTGAGGTTGGAGAAAAAAAATCTCCCAATCAACTAAATGTGAAGATTTGTTAGTAGCCTTAACAATTCATTTTGTGTGTTGTGGTAAAGAAAAGGAAGGAGGTAAAAAAAAAAAAATTAGTTTCAGTTTCTCAAGGAGGCATCACTGCGTTCTGACAAATCCATATGTGCTACACCACATCTGCTAGGCAGATGCCTGACCAGCAGCATAACCCAACACACTTGTCAGGCCTTGAGCGCATGCATATATATTTGTGTACCTATCAGAATGGATTTCTTCTGCAGAATTTTCTCAGGAGACAGTGTGTGTTGCTATGGGTTCTGTTTCAATGCGCCGAGTGGGTGCTTCACACTGGACCTCAGTTTAACATCTCATCCAAATGACTAGATGCTCAGTTTGATTTTCTCGTCAAACTTGGTAGACAGGGCAAGACAGGAATTTGAACCCAAACCCTCACAGACACCTGTACTGGCAGATAACCAGTTTTCCACCTTCCTCCTTGGAAGGAGACAACAAAAAACAACAACAAAAAAAAGAGGGAGATGTGCCACTATTTGTATTTCTTTTTATCACATCAGATTTCTCTGTGTGAAATTCGGGCTGCTCTTCCCAGGGAGAGCGCGTCGCTACACTACAGCGCCAACCATTTTTTTGTATTTTTTCCTGCGTGTAGTTTTATTTGTTTTTCCTGTCGAAGTGGATTTTTCTACAGAATTTTGCCAGGAACAACCCTTTTGTTGCTGTGGGTTCTTTTACGTGCGCTAAATGCATGCTGCACACGGGACCTCGGTTTATCGTCTCATCTGAATGACTAGCGTCCAGACCACCACTCAAGGTCTGGTGGAAGGGGAGAAAATATCGGCGGTTGAACCGTGATTCGAACCAGCGCACTCAGATTCTTTCGCTTCCAAGGTGGACGCGTTACCTCTAGGCCATCACTCCACTATGGCTGCACTCGAACCAGCAAGGATTGATTGATTCATTGAAGTAGATACTTATGTAGCACTTAATCTTGGTCAAAGACCAAGCCCTGGGCACTTTACAGAGAGTCATTTGCACAACAGGCTGCCTCCCTGGGTAGAGCCGACTGACAGCTGGTTTCAGGTGTTCATCATTCGTTTCCTGTGTCATTCAGTCGGGTTTCAGTCACATGCACACACAAATGTACAAACACACACACACACACCCCACTACACCACCCCATCACACACTACTCCACCCCACCACGTGCCACACCGCTCTCACACACACACATTAGAGTGCTGGTAGTGTCACTACAAAAAAATGAACAGTGCTGGCAACAATGTGTTGCATCAGTTGTGTGATAGTGTATATGCATATTTGTGCACATGTGTGCTTATGTATTTGACATTGCCTGATGTGTCAGAAAGCGTGCATATATGGTGGGTGTGGCAGAGGGTATGTGTGCATGAACGTGTAATTGGTGTGTGTGTGTGTTAGTGTAAGAATGAGCATGTAAATGTGTGTGCACGCATGAATTCTGTCCTGTGACAGGGCAGTTGGTGAGAGAATGGCCTCTTCAACATGGCATGATGGTCAGATGGCTCAAACAAATGTGTAGCGACTTCCTCATTCTGAGGTAACGATCATGAGATCGTAGCTCTTGGGAAGCACATTCCTCACCTTGCAGTGGCGGTTATAGGGGTTGTAAAAGGTGTGCACACTCACACACACACTGACATGCAACCGTGTGCATGCACACTTACACTCACACTGACACATTTAAACCCAATCATACACACACACACGCACATATATACACCGAAATAAATACTCATGCTCTCACATGCGGACACACATATGCACATAGTCACATACACACATGGACACATATATATGCACACACACGCTTGAACGCATGCACACACGCATGGAAATGAGTGGGTGCGTGCACACAGAGGAGAGAGGAGGCGGGAAAGAGGCAGACTAATGGTCAAGTGAAGAGAGGTAAGTCTTAGGTATTCAGGTCCTTTTAATATTCATTTAATATATATTCAGTGTAAATCAAAATTGACATCATTATTATATGTCTAACACGATTAGAAATAGTTAACAGGTCTCCACATACCCACCGATGAAATCATGTCAGTCATGCAGAAATCAAGCGACAAACATATGCACATAAACAAACACATAATTATACACTTGCGCGCACTTTGTGTGTGTGTGTGTGTGTGTGTGTGTGTGGTTGTGCATTCTGAGTGTGCATGCACGCGTTTGTTTGCCTGTTATCCTCCCCCTCCCCTCCCCCTTCCAACATGCTAAGGTCGTAACACAGTCCGCTCTTTCTGTGTTCTATTTGCTCAACCTTTGACAAAACCGTCACATGATGTCCATTCGAGCCGAGTCTCACGTGCCTGTTCACAGTGAGTTTGCAACCGAATCACAGAACGACACAGAGGTGAGAAGTGTGTGTGTATGTGTCGGGGGAAGGGGGTGGAGGCTGAGGAAGGATTGGGGTGGGGGTGGGGGGTTATTTCCAGTCAGCCATTGGCCAGTTCGTTTTCCTGCACATGTGCAAAGCTGGTAATGCAAAACGGCCATGTTTTTTTTTTCCTTTTCCCGCCTTGCAGCCAATGTGTGTGTACGCGAGAGCGAGAGAGACCTACGTGGGGTTTGCACGATAACGTGAGGTTAGTATTTATTAGTCATTAAATATAGTGACAGCATTAATTAGTCACGGAATATCAGTAGTGTTTTCTTCTTCTTCAGCGGTCATAACTTTGACCATTACTAACATTTTTTTTGGGGTGGGGGGAGGGAGTGCAAGCGCGTGCTCTTCAAGTTAGTCAGAATTTCGTACTCATAGTCCTTATGCGTATGCCATTAATCATTAGTTGGGGAGAGAGAGTGAGAGATAGGGTGGCCCAGCATTTACACGTACGCTGTCACTTCAGGCTACAACGGTCGTTTGTCCCACCAGCAGGCTGGAGGTTAGAAGTGCCCCCACACCACCTGGGTTAGTGGGCGGGGTGTGAGGCGCCAGTGAGTTTAAAAAAAAACCCCAAAAAAACCTCAGAAAAGTGAAGGACCTAGTGGGGGGTGGGGGGGGGGGGGCGAGGGGGGGGGGGATGTCTACTGTGCCTGGAGGGCCCTCAATGCCCTCAAGCAGAAGGTGTTGTAGGAGGGGGCCTCGACGACATCAGCTGGGAGTTCCAGTCCACAACGGTCCTCGGAAAGAAAGAAAACTTCCTGTAGTCAGTGCGGCATCGGATTCTTTGCAGCTGTTGGTTGTGGTTGCTGCGACGAGGTCGCGCAGGAGACGCAAGCTTGATCGTTGAGGATCTTGTGGAGCATTGCGAGTCTGGCGCAGCGACGTCGTTGTTGGAGCACAGGCCACTCGACTGGTGTCAGCATGTCTGTAACACTGGAAGTGTTGCAGTAGCGGTTGGTGATGAATCTGGCAGCCCTTCGCTGGACCTTCCCAAGGGTTGTGATGAGCTTGTTGGAGTTTGGGCCCCATACAGTGCAGGCATATTCCACAATTGGACAAACCATTGCTTTGTAGGCCAGCTCTTTGGTACGGCTGGAGCACACCTTCAAGTTCCTTCTCAAGAAGCCTAGTGTCTTGTTGGCCTTAGCACAGATGTTCTCAATGTGCTGAGTGAAGTCCAGCTTAGTCTCCAGCATGACCCCGAGGTAGTTTGTTGAGGTGACTCTCTCCAGTGTCTGGCCGTGGAGGGTGTAGTTGGAGAGAAGAGGAAAGTGGCTTCTAGTGAAGGGCAGCACACTGCACTTGTCTGGGTGGAAGACCATGTCCCATTCTCTCTCCCATTGTTCCAGGCGTTGGAGGTCCGTCTGAAGCTTGGCTGGATCTTCTGCGCAGGTGATAGACCTGTAGACTGCTGTATCATCAGCAAAAAGTCTTGATGGAGAGGAAATCTTGGAGGGAAGGTCGTTTATGTAACACAGGAAGAGGCAGGGTCCCAGAACGGAGCCCTGGGGGACGCCCATCTTCACGTCGACATAGCTGGATCGGGTTCCATCAACCACGACGGACTGTGTGCGGCCGCTGAGGAAATTTGCAATGAAGCGGTTGGTGTTCCCTCGTATGCCGTAGTGGTTGAGTTTGTGGCAGAGCAGGCTATGGTTGACACGGTCGAATGCCTTGGCAAAGTCCAACACCACGACCTCTGTTGCAGTACCACGTTCCATGGCTGCGGAGACTTCTATGAACTGAGTAGCTGGGTCTCGCATGAACGGTGTTTACGGAAGCTGTGCTGTTGGCTGGACAAGATGTTCTTGGATTCAAGGTGGTTCATGATGGCACTAAGATGTGTTCCAGAAGTTCAGAGCATATACAGGTGAGAGAGATGGGGCGGTAGTTGGAGGGCTTATAGTGCTCACCCTTCTTGAAGACAGGGGCAACTGTGGCTTCTTTCCAGTCAGAGGGGACTTGTCCAGAGTGAAGAGACGAGGAGTAGATAATGGTTAGGATGGGAGCCACTTTCTTGGCGAGTTCTTTGAGGACACGGGGTGTGAGGCCGTCCGGCCCTGTAGCTTTGTGGGGGTTGAGGTTTGCCAACTGTTTCTCGACACCATGAACACTGACGGAAATCTCGTCCATGGCTGGGTAGTCGTCAGGGGAGTCAGGCATTGTACACTTCGTCCTGAACTCTGCTTCCAAGTATGCTGTTCCCTCGCTGAACGCCTTGGAGAACTGAGCGTTTAACTCTTCAGCTTTGTTTTGGGTCAGTGATGAGCTTTCCATTGGATCTGAGAGCTGCAACACCAGAACTGCTTGAGCGTTGGTGTTTGATGCAAACAGCTTTTTGTGGTGAGGTTTAGAGTCGCCTTGAGGTTTGGAGTCGCTTTCGGAAGTGGAGGGGGGTTGGGTGAAGATGTTCTCCTGGTATCGCCAGTATGACCGGCACATTTCTGTTTAGATTTTTCTATTCAGGCTATTGATTTCTTTGTCTTGCTCAGGATTGCCAGATTTTTTCCATTTTCTATAAAGTCTGTCTCTTTTATGCATGATTTTCTTTATTTCATAGGCATATTTCAATCTTTTCTCTGTGGATGCCTCGTCTTGTAGTCGCCTCTTTCAGTAATCATTCTTCCCCTGTGGTTGATTTTCAGATGATTTCTAAGTAATAATGAAAGTAGAAATAATAATATTGATATATATTTTCGGTCTAATATCTTAGAATTAACAGACTATAAATAAATAAACAACTTGTAGAATGTCAGCCAGTTTGTCAATTGTCTGTTGTACCTGGTGTGTCCAGATTGTCTTTGAGTCCTCCCTGTAACTCTTCCTGTCTTCCATACAGACATTATTATTATTATTGTTTTTATCATCACTATTATTATTGTCATGACTCAAAGAGGGGTTGGTACATGTAGGAAAGTTGTCACACTTTTACAGCAGGGATTTCTTTTGTTATTATTGTTTTTTTGTTTGTTTTTTCCATTCAGATTATTTACTGTAGGTTCTTACATTTTTCCCCAGGTAAAAATGTGAGCCGCTGATAACACCATCACCACCACCCACCCCCTGACCACCCAAACTACGTCAGAGCAGACGATCAAGCGGGAAGTGAAAGCAACCCCATACCCCTGTCCTCCAAAAGGTCGGACATCAGTGCTGCTCATGGAGTTGGTCGTGGCGAACCTTCTGAGAGGAGTCTGTTGTTGATCAGGTGAGTTGAATTTTTGTTTTGTTTTGTTTTGCTGCCCCATCATCTGCACCGTTTCAGTGCATTACTCCAGCGCTGCTCGTTCTGAGTTCCTCATACACAGCCACACCCGGGTTTGTCTGTCACAGTTCTAGCGCCGGCAGTCCACAGGGAATCTTCAGTGTTCGGTCGCCAGGAGGCATGAGTTTGATAGTTTAGATGTTCAGTGTCGGGGGGTCCACACCGGAATGTGTGTTCACAGCCATAGCTCATCAGTGTTGGTTTACGGAGGTTGGGGAATGTGGGACATACTGGTTCAGCCTCGTCTGTTGGATGCTGTAAGAAGGGGAGGGTTGTGGAGGGTTTGTTTATGGTTTAAGCGATCAAAGTCTGTCATTGTGCTAACGAATCTGTCATGGACGGTGCGTGCTAGGTATCTTCACGTTTCCACAACCAAGCAAACGCTGATATGGATCAGTCTTTAACGTGCCTATTTGATCTTCTCCATGCGTGGAACTAGCATGTCTGCTCAACTGTTGACTTAGAAGATTGGAAACATCCACACCTTGCGCTCAATAAGCGCCACAAAAGCGGGGATCGAACTCTGGGATACTCGGGTGAGAAATGTAGCGCTGTAACCATTCGGCCACAAGACGCGTCAAGGGAGTGTGCATGTGTGTTTCTAGGTGTGTGTAGATGTGCGTGGGTAATAATGGGTTCTATCAGTAGGAGCCAGAGGACAAATTCTGTTCTGAAAATGTGTCCATAATGTGGGGCCAAACATGAGATACGTTTGGCTTTTGATCCTCAATCTGTTATTGGTGTGGGTTTTTTTTGTTGTTGTTTTTTTGTTTTTACAACACCATCTCTCCCCAAATTTCACAGATGTCTACACTTTATTTTCTGTCTCATATTCCTAGTCTTGAATGTTTTCCGGACGGGCGCAATAGCCGAGTGGTTAAAGCGTTGGACTGTCAATCTGAGGGTCCCGGGTTCGAATCACGGTGACGGCGCCTGGTGGGTAAAGGGTGGAGATTTTTACGATCTCCCAGGTCAACATATGTGCAGACCTGCTAGTGCCTGAACCCCCTTCGTGTGTATATGCAAGCAGAAGATCAAATACGCACGTGAAAGATCCTGTAATCCATGTTGGCGTTCGGTGGGTTATGGAAACAACATACCCAGCATGCATACCCCCGAAAACGGAGTATGGCTGCCTACATGGCGGGGTAAAAACGGTCATACACGTAAAGGCCCACTCGTGTACATACGAGTGAACGTGGGAGTTGCAGCCCACGAACGCAGAAGAAGAAGAAGAAGAAGAAGGTTTTCCCACTTAGGGCAAAAAATGAAGGCAATATCCACCAGTGCATTCACTTCCCTTCAGAACAAAATCAGTTTTCTTCCCATCCCTGTTTCCTCCTGCTGGCTGTCGGAGTTGACTTTTGCCTCTGGAGTAAGAGTGGAGCTGAATCAGATTGTGATCGATCTGTGAACATTGCTTAGGGGAGGAGTGTGGGGGTTAGGATGGGGCATAGTGGTGTGTGTCCATCGAGATCGATGATGACCATTGTTGTCATCCAGCTGGGGGAGGGTGGGGAGGGGGGATGCTCATGAATCTATCTGTGAATGCGCAGATGGCTGAATAGTCCAATCTGCGCACGAAATGTTCGCTGACAGTTGGGGCAGACAAAGACAGGCATGTCATTGTCAGGGAGCTTGTTTGCCCGTGACTTTCTGGCCTACCTCTTCTGAACAGCTGCAGCAGTCCTGTTGGCCTCGCACAACTTAGCACCTTTGTGCACAGCAGCGCGCCATTTGTCACGGTCCACTGCAGATTCCTCCCAGGAGTCAGGGTTGACATCAAATGCTTTCAGAGAGACTTTCAGAGTGTCTCTGAAGCGCTTCTTCTGGCCTCCATGTGATCTCTTCCCTTGTTGCAGCTCACCATAGAAGAGCCTTTTGGGCAGCTGATGGTCTGGCCATCATGCGTGTGATTGATCTGTGAACATAGCTCAGGGGAGGGGTGTGGGGGCTAGGATGGGGAGTAGAGCCATCATGCCCACCAGTCATTGTGGTGTTGAAGGAAGAGTCCGGTGTCAGCGGACAGGGGTGGACACTGAAACCATTCGCCAAAATAAACGAGCGTATGAATGCCCACTGTAGTTTTTGCTGAATGTCTTCTTCAATCCCTCCACCTTCCTCCCTCTCCCCCCTTCCCCTCAACATTCTTTACTATAGCGTTTGGCGGTGATAACGAACTCCAAAGCTAAAATGGAAAATGTCAGAGTTTTGACAAATTTAATGATGAAGAAACCAACACCTTCCCCTCCCCTCCCCTCCCCATTCACCCACATCCCCAAACCCATTCCATGCCACCCCCTCCCACCCACACCATATCTTTTAAATCCCCCCCCCCCCCAACCCCTCCTCTCTCTCTCCCGCACTGTCTGCTGGGCATGATTCTTTAATTTCTGGTGTCTTCCCTGATGTATAATTTCTGGTGTCTTCCCTGATGTATAATTTCTGGTGTCTTCCCTGATGTATAATTTCTGTACAAAACTGCACTTGTTAAGTCACTGCTAAAGAAAGCCACTCTGGATCACAATGACCTCAAAAGTTTTCGCCCTGTATCCAACCTTGCTTTTGTGTCCAAAATTATTGAAAAAATTGTTCTCTCCCAACTTTCAGCTCATTTAGCATTAAACAACCTGATCTCTTCTTTTCAGTCAGTATACAGATCTGCCCATAGCACTGAAACTGCTTTGTTGAAAGTAGTTGATGACCTGTTACTGTCGGTTGATGAAGGTGAACTGTTAACTTTGCTCGATCTGTTGGCTGCGTTTGACACAGTAGACCACAGTATACTCCTTTACAGACTTGAACATGTTTTTGGGATTCACTCAACAGTTCTGAATTGGTTTTCTTCATACCTATCCAGCCGCTTCCAGATTGTCTCTGTTAATAACTAAATCTGATTCAACCCTGATCTCCTATGGTGTGCCACAAGGCTCTGTCCTGGTCCCTGTTCTGTTCGTTCTGTACACTGCTCCTCTTTCTGATGTCATTTCTGGCCATTCTGCTCTTCACCACTGTTTTGCTGATGGTACTCAGCTACAAAAGTCTGCAGAACCAAACCAAGTACATAGTCTGATTCTGTGAATGAAAGATTGTATTCTCGATGTTAAATCCTGGATGACATTCAACAAACTGAAGTTAAATGATGACAAAACTGAAGCTATGATTATTTCCTCTGCAAGAATACCCACATCTACTTCTTTCGATTTTTTGAAGTTTCTCTTCGATTCTGTCGGTCTCTCACGTTTAGAACTTGTACTGTGGAAGGAGTAATATGTTATGTGAAAAGAGACCATGTTATCGTTACAGAAAATGGTCTTGCACCAGTAACAGAAACCACAGCAACAAAAGATTTGTTCCTGGAAAGAGAAATTATGCACACACACAAAAAAAAAAAAAAAAATAAGAAGAAAGAAAACAGCTCTGATAGTAGAACAAATACATTTGCAGACATCAATATTATACAATTGTTTGTGTGTGGAGAGGTAGTGGGAAGAGCCATACTAGGTGTACAAATAGGGCAGGATGGATGGTGGCAGAGGAGGTAGACAGAAAGAGCTGAGGGGGAGGGGGGGCAGAGAAAATGTTACTCTCAACACAACTTATGGCTTCTGTTCCAGCAACAGTGACAAGTATCGCCCAATGACAAGGACATCTGTGTATTCCAGAGTCAACACACCAGTGTATCCTGGAGTACCCCAGTGACAAGAACACCTGTGTACCCCAGTGACAAGGACACCTGTGTACCCCAGTGACAAGGACACCTGTACCCCAGTGACAAGGACACGTGTACCCCAGTGACAAGGACACCTGTGTACCCCAGAGACAAGGACACGTGTACCCCAGTGACAAGGACACCTGTGTACCCCAGAGACAAGGACACGTGTACCCCAGTGACAAGGACACTTGTGTACAAGGACACCTGTGTACAACTACAAGGACGCCTGTGTACCCAGCGACAGACCTGTGTACAAGGAAACCTGTGTACCCCAGCAACAGACTTGTGTACAAGGAAACCTGTGTAGCCCAGCAACAGACTGGTGTACAAGGAAACCTGTGTAGCCCAGCAACAGACTGGTGTACAAGGAAACCTGTGTACCCCAGCAACAGACTTGTGTACAAGGAAACCTGTGTACCCCAGCAACAGACTAGTGTACAAGGAAACCTGTGTACCCCAGCAACAGACTAGTGTACAAGGAAACCTGTGTACCCCAGCAACAGACTAGTGTACAAGGAAACCTATGTACCCCAGCAACAGACTAGTGTACAAGGAAACCTGTGTACCCCAGCAACAACAGTGAAGCACAGAAAGGACATCAGCGAACCTCAGACAAGAAAACCAGTGACGAGTAAGTCAACAGCAGCACAGCTCAGTTTAATGTTTGTGAATGTGGTCCTGGTGAGAAAAACCTAACGTGTCCTTTGAGTGAAATCCTGCCAAACACAACACATGCAAAGTTCACAAAGTCCAGTGCCCAATCACATGCACTGAGTTGGAAGTATTGAGTTCAAACAAAAATTTTCACTTGATGCTTACATCTGGCGCAGCACATGAAGAGCAGGGGAAGTCAGATTAGAATCAAATTTAATTGTCAGTCAGATCTTCGCAAAGTTTTATAAGACACACATACAATGCAGTCACACATCCACCACACAAAAGATTATCAATAAATCAAACAAACCAGTATTGAGCACATCTTACTGCATGATAGATTGAATATTAGTTTGTCTCATCTCAGCTTTTACTATAATAATTCTCATTTTTCAACTCCCCCCAAATTTAAAAGTCCAAATAACTGAACAGTTCAGTCTTCAATCGCACTGTCATATGATACCCTTGATTCTGAACTTGAACTTTAGGAAAGGCTTATCTTGGTATGGAAAGTTTTTTTGTTTTTTTATGTAAAAAAAAAAAAAAAAATCATTGTGTAACAATGTTTTTAAAACAACCCCCCAAAACCTGCAATTATGCTCTTCTTTTTTTACCCTGGGTATACGTCCCTGCAGGCAACTATAAAACTCAAATGAACAGAACAAAATTCCTAGATATATGCACTGACAACTGGCATTAACACCATGTACACAACTTTTCTCCTTTCCAGTATGCGACATTACTATTAACCAAGTTAACATTTAAATGCAATCTAGTCGCTATTTTCAGTTTTAGTTGCTTTAGCAGTCAGAGCGTGGCAATATCGCCAGCAAGTACTGGTATTTTTCTTTAAAATCAAATGTGAATCTTGGTCTATTTGTACCAATTCGTTTAGGAACAATAAGAACATAATGGGACTACAAACTTCTTAACTCCCTTTGTACAATTGATTTTATCAGTGTTGCAAATTTCAGTTTTAACTACACTATAACTAACTTATTTGAAAAGCTTTGCGTTTTGCCTAAATTGGTTGTAACAAATTTCTACGGGTAGAATAAAACGCAACCTAACAAAATCTTTCTGAATAAGCCAAAATAGTAAACATGTGATAATTGTTGAACATCCTCATTCAAAGCCAGCTTGATTATTATGTTCTACATACTCCTTAAGCCTACGATTAGTAATTGCTTAACACTCAACTGCTGATATATGATCAGACAGTGAAATGCCTCTATAGTTGTTAGTGTTATTTATTTATATCACCTTTCTTGTGGAACAGTGGAATCACAAGAAAAACACCCTTTTTGAATTAAGCATCAAATAGTTTTGTCCAAAACTCTGAATTGTTTACATGATGATATAACACACCAAACGATCCAATTATTCCATCTTGGTCTGCAGTTCTACAATTTGTTGATTTTCTAAGTGCATTCAAAACTTTTTCATTCAAAATTGATGACTCAAAAAGCCATTTTCCACTTATGGCAAACTATGATTACTACTGTGATGGACTGAATCTTTGCTTAGAAAAGGCTTTAAAATATTTTAATTCGATTTGATTCTTTGACAGACACTATCAAATCATCAATCAAGCTTTTATCATAAAATGTGCATTGGGGGATAGAGATGTGTGACAGAACCTTTAAGTCAGTGAAACAACATAACAGTGCAAACATACCATTAGAAAACATAAAATTTTATTCATCAGCGAGTGCATACATGCACACACACACAGACACATGCCATGTATATGTGATTATTTTTGTTTTAGAGGAAACTTGGTTTGGTGCTACAGTACTTTGCAGGTGTGTTCGACAGGGTTTCTCTCGGGTCCATTTTCAAGCAGTGACTAGATCTGTATTCCCCCATGTTGATGACCAGTTTTCATGCAGTGACTAGGTCTGTATTCCCCCATGTTGATGACCAGTTTACATGCACTGACTAGGTCTGTATTCCCCCATGTTGATGACCAGTTTTCATGCAGTGACTAGGTCTGTATTCCCCCATGTTAATGTCCAGTTTTCATGCAGTGACTAGATCTGTATTCCCCCATGTTGATGACCAGTTTTCATGCACTGCCTAGGTCTGTATTCCATGTTGATGACCAGTTTTCATGCAGTGACTAGGTCTGTATTCCCCCATGTTGATGACCAGTTTTCATGCACTGACTAGGTCTGTATTCCCCCATGTTGATGTCCAGTTTTCATGCAGTGACTAGGTCTGTATTCCATGTTGATGACCAGTTTTCATGCACTGACTAGGTCTGTATTCCATGTTGATGACCAGTTTTCATGCAGTGACTAGGTCTGTATTCCCCCATGTTGATGACCAGTTTTCATGCACTGACTAGGTCTGTATTCCCCCATGTTAATGTCCAGTTTTCATGCAGTGACTAGATCTGTATTCCCCCATGTTGATGTCCAGTTTTCATGCAGTGACTAGATCTGTATTCCCCCATGTTGATGTCCAGTTTTCATGCAGTGACTAGGTCTGTATTCCCCCATGTTGATGTCCAGTTTTCATGCAGTGACTAGGTCTGTATTCCATGTTGATGTCCGTTTTTTATGCAGTGACTAGGTCTGTATTCCCCCATGTTGATGACCAGTTTTTCATGCAGTGACTAGGTCTGTATTCCATGTTGACCAGTTTTCATGCAGTGACTAGGTCTGTATTCCATGTTGATGTCCAGTTTTCATGCAGTGACTAGATCTGTATTCCATGTTGATGACCAGTTTTCATGCAGTGACTAGGTCTGTATTCCATGTTGATGACCAGTTTTCATGCTGTGACTAGGTCTGTATTCCCCCATGTTGATGACCAGTTTTCATGCAGTGACTAGATCTGTATTCCCCCATGTTGATGACCAGTTTTCATGCAGTGATTAGGTCTGTATTCCCCCATGTTGACCAGTTTTCATGCAGTGACTAGGTCTGTATTCCATGTTGATGACCAGTTTTCAAGCAGTGACTAGATCTGTATTCCCCCATGTTAATGTCCAGTTTACATGCACTGACCAGATCTGTATTCCATTTTGATGACCAGTTTTCATGCAGTGACTAGGTCTGTATTCCCCTAAGTTGATGACCAGTTTTCATGCAGTGACTAGGTCTGTGTTCCATGTTGATGACCAGTTTTCATGCAGTGACAAGGTCTGTATTCCCCCATGTTGATGACCAGTTTTCATGCAGTGACTAGGTCTGTATTCCATGTTGACTAGTTTTCATGCAGTGACTAGGTCTGTATTCCCCCATGTTGATGTCCAGTTTTCATGCAGTGACTAGGTCTGTATTCCCCCATGTTGATGTCCAGTTTTCATGCTGTGACTAGGTCTGTATTCCATGTTGATGACCAGTTTTCATGCAGTGACAAGGTCTGTATTCCCCCATGTTGATGACCAGTTTCCATGCAGTGACTAGGTCTATATTCCATGTTGACTAGTTTTCATGCAGTGACTAGGTCTATATTCCCCCATGTTGATGACCAGTTTTCATGCAGTGACAAGGTCTGTATTCCCCCATGTTGATGACTAGTTGTCATGCAGTGACTAGGTCTGTATTCCCCCATGTTGATGACTAGTTTTCATGCAGTGACTAGGTCTATATTCCCCCATGTTGATGACCAGTTTTCATGCAGTGACTAGGTCTGTATTCCCCCATGTTGATGACCAGTTTTCATGCAGTGACTTGGTCTGTATTCCCCCATTTTGATGACCAGTTTTCATGAAGTGACTAGGTCTGTATTCCCCCATGTTGATGACCAGTTTTCATGCAGTGACTAGGTCTGTATTCCCCCATGTTGATGACCAGTTTTCATGCACTGACTAGGTCTGTATTCCCCCATGTTGATGACCAGTTTTCATGCAGTGACTAGATCTGTATTCCCCCATGTTCATGTCCAGTTTTCATGCAGTGACTAGGTCTGTATTCCCCCATGTTGATGACCAGTTTTCATGCAGTGACTAGGTCTGTATTCCCCCATGTTGATGACCAGTTTTCATGCTGTGACTAGGTCTGTATTCCATGTTGATGACCAGTTTTCATGCTGTGACTAGGTCTGTATTCCATGTTGATGACCAGTTTTCATGCAGTGACTAGGTCTGTATTCCCCCATTTTGATGTCAATGTCTAGTTTATGTACAGTGAGGAGGCCTGTATTCCTGTGTTGATGTCCAGACCTTTGGTCCACTTTGCACGTAATTAAAAAAAGAAAAAAAAAAGAAGCCCTCATAGATAAGTGTAACAGGGCAGTTCAGTTTTATTATATCAAAGTAAGCTGTTGCTTTCTAAAAGACAGCTGGACTTACAGCATGGCCTAGAGGTGCCGGCCATAAGTACCCTATTAGTATCGCAAAGTGCTCAGTGAAACATTGACTTTGCTGAAAAACAGTAGCCCATGATGGCAAACATGTGGATGCTATCACTTCAGTGAATCGTTGATCTGTAGTTTCCATTATGGTCAGAAACAAAAGCACAACTGTACTGGCCTGTTCCTAGTTTCCGGTGCATGTGACTGGTAACTGGTCACAGTTGTAACAAAAGGTAAACTCAGAATTTTGAGAGAAAACATGGGCTGTAACCCTTTAACTGAAAAGCAGTCTGAAAATGAACTTTTTGGTCCAGATCAGCATCAAAGCTTTGTTCATTACTGAAAACGCATCATCCACCAAATTTGTATAGTAGCCCAGTTGACCACATAGGGCCTTGTTCCAAAAGTGACCATTTATTTAAAAAAAAAAAATCACATTTTAACGTGGTTCCATTTACCTCTGTCCTAGTTGTATATTGCCAAATGATGCAGTGTTAAAATGGTTAATTGTGAATCCATTCCAAATTATTTGGAGGTTGGCACCCTAGTACATGCTGTAGCTTTATAAAATGACTGATTCATGTGCAGCACCTTTGATGTGGTAGGCTTGTGCATGGGAAAGTGGACCAAGGGCTTGGCAGGTCCAGACTGGCCTTTCTCCGGCAGTTTAACTGGGTCTGTAGAATGTTGACAAAAGCTCACCAACAATGTTTAGCGAGATAGGGCTTTAGTCAGGAGTACATGCTGGGTTTTTTGTGTGTTAATTGCTAGTTTTGACCTGTTTTTGTAACTTGTGCATTGTTGGTGAGCTTTTGTTTGGTCCCATACCCATGGTGATGTGTTTTCGTTCAAACTGCAGCTTTGTCATTTTGATCATGTGAGATGCTGTGTGACTACCTGCTGTCCCCCACTCAGAAAGCAGTGGGGGGAAATTAAACAGAACACTGGAGGTGGATTGTCTGTTATTGTTAAATTGATCTCCAAAAAATTTTCTTGGGGGAGGAACGACCAAATCATAAAGTTGGACTTAGTATATATTTGGCTTGGTCATTCCTTCCCATCACAAAAAAACAAAAAAAACCCATCCAGTTTATATATATATTTTTATTGAATCATTTAAGAAATGCCAAATTACAAAGCTTGCAAACATTAGATTACAACAAATATCAAGCTTATATAAAGGAAAAAAATTTTTTATTTGATAATTTAAAATGACAAACATCAAGCTTGCAAACATTTTATTTCAAACAATAAAAATATCAAGCTTAATTTTTTTTTTTAAAGGGGGAGGACGGCCGATGCACCCTTATATACTAAGTCCAACTTTGTGAATCGGCCGTTCCTCCCCCTAGAAATTCCAATTGCAAACCTTACCAAGTCTGTCATTGAAGCAGCCCCCCCTCAAGTGGGTTCAGTTACGGGTGCTAGTCCGTCTCTGGGGAGAGTGGCCCAGAGTTAAACATTAAATTTCCTCAGCTGAACACAACATTGAAAGTAACGATCCAGTGGCCCCCACTCTGTAATCTCACACTACATGGGGACCACTGAATCGTCCACTTTCATCTCCTAATTAAAGTTTCCACATTATTCATAACTTGAAGGACTAGCACCCGTACCACCGCTGAAAATGGCAGATGTTCAGAAAACAAAGGGGGGACAGGATAAACCCAAGTGGCAAGTGCACCAGCATGAAAACATGCGTGCACGTTAAAGATTGTTCTTACATTCGCACATACATGTTAAAAAAACAAAACTTGTACACTTGATTTTGATGCGCATGCACATGTTTTCAAGCTGGTGAACTTCTCCACTGCACTTATGTCACATCTCCCCTGTTTTCCAAACATCGTTGACATTTACATGGTGGACTGAGGATTGGGGGAAGCTGCACCAGTGCCAG
This sequence comes from Babylonia areolata, assembly GCF_041734735.1. Taxonomy (NCBI): domain Eukaryota; kingdom Metazoa; phylum Mollusca; class Gastropoda; order Neogastropoda; family Buccinidae; genus Babylonia; species Babylonia areolata. The sequence goes on from NC_134883.1 coordinate 49,829,996, forward strand.
CAGGCCATGGGGAACTCATGCTGATGTTCAGTAGTGCCGTTCTGATTCAACATACATGGGACAAAGCCAACGAAGCCCTCCTTTACTGTAGTGTAGCAACACGCTCTCCCTGGGGAGGGCAGCCCGAATTTCACATAGGGAAATCTGTTGTGATAAAAAGAAATACAAATTTAAACGTAATTTTAGATAGAAAATTTCCTATTTCACAAAATCTTTCAAGGAAACCGATGTTCGACAAAACTGATTTAAAGTGACTGACAGTGAAAGAGCCAATGTTTCCCATGCTGTCAGTGTCTCCAGTCTCAATGCAGTGTGGCCATACTTCACTAAAAGAGGGCTGGTCCAAGCCGTACAGCTTAAGTTTCTCACGTCATCCCGATTCCCCTGTTCCCGTTTCGCCTATTCCCAGTTCGCCATCATGCTCCAAAAGGCACAAGTTCCTCCTATTCAAAGTAACAAAATAGTGATAAAACCACACCACAACTCATACTTGACAATACATTTGCAAGCATGCAAATATTCTATTCAGTTTATGTGAATGTGCATGACAGCAGGGGTTTGAAAGCTAAATGCATGTGATGCGCCGTTCGAAAACCATTTCAGTTTTCAGCTTGTCCAAACGTCCATGGTTGTGTCTGTGTGCCTGTCTTATCTGCTGGCGATCTGCCCGGCTCTGATTATTGGAAAATGAACAAACATTTTCAATGCTCATCCATGTGTGGATTGTATGTTCATGCGCAAGTGCTTATGTGTGTATGGATGTGCATGTTTATGAGAGACAGACACAGAAAAAGAGAGGGAGGCTGAACAGACGAAACGGGAATGGCAGGTAAGTAGACGGGTGCACTGAGGGTCCCGGGTTCGAATCACGGTGACGGCGCCTGGTGGGTAAAGGGTGGAGATTTTTACGATCTCCCAGGTCAACATATGTGCAGACCTGCTAGTGCCTGAACCCCCTTCGTGTGTATATGCAAGCAGAAGATCAAATACGCACGTTAAAGATCCTGTAATCCATGTCAGCGTTCGGTGGGTTATGGAAACAAGAACATACCCAGCATGCACACCCCTGAAAACAGAGTGGCTGCCTACATGGCGGGGTAAAAACGGTCATACACGTAAAAGCCTACTCGTGTGCATACGAATGAACGCAGAAGGCGGCGGCGGGTAAGTGAAACATGACGGAGCCAAACTATCGAGGCCACAGAGTGGCTGCACCATCAGAGTAGGCAAACTGGGAATAGGCGAATCGGATCTGTTCCCTCTTATAGGTCCTCTTCCACCACCTTCCCTCCTCAAAGAAGTTACCAAGGATTCTATTCCATGCTTGCCACACACGACGCCTGACCCACCACCACCACCGCTGTCCACACGGCCTGACTGGGTCCTGGTTCCCTCCACAAGGCCACAGGACCTCCAGGTCAGCACGTGATACCAGTCTGCTGCCAGTCTTACAGTGTGCTTCCTGCAGGCTGTATCAGGGTCACTGATGTACTCATTGTTTATGTTTGTACAGTGAGCCAACTTCCATGGACAAGCGGCACGCACCTGTACGTTACATACCCCCTGACAACGATCACGACAGGGATTGTGTCAACTAGATGGAACTTTGATGACCACAAGAAATCTGTGCAACACAGTCATGGGGAGATGAGGTCCATCTGTATCCACATGATGGAGGTGTGGCTGCTTCCCCGGTGTCCTGGGTCACGGCTGTAGGGTCCATTCCGTTCTGGTGAATCTCCTCTGGAGGCTCTCCTAGTCTGCTTTAACTCTGCACAGCAAATAGATGAAGCAATTAAATAAAACAATATACGTTTTATAAAGTAAATGAATAGAAACACTCATATTTAAATACACATAACACAAACACAAATTGGTTCCAAAAAATCATTAAAAACAGCACTCCATTAAATTCCGTGCTCACCACTGGGTAACATGTTTTCATGTGTGTGCGCATTGACACTTCCATTAAAAATTTTTTTATAACCACAGAACATTTTCTACACGTTTTCATTTAAAAAATGAAGGCCACACATACTGCTTGAGAGAACGTAAGTAGGTTAAGTAACAATGTGTAACTCTTTGAGTGTTGGTCCAGAGGTAATGCGTCAGCATGGAAAGTGAGAGAATCTGAGTGCACTGCTTCAACCCCCACACTACACAGTATTTTCTCCTCGTCCACTAGATAATGAGTGGTGGTCTGGATGCTAGTCATTTTGATGAGACGATAAGCCAAGGTCGCATGCACCTTGGCAGCTTACTCGAATTCACACAAGGCAATGTCCACAATTTTCCCATACAGACGGAATGAATTGCCAGTGTTCACAACAAGGTGTGGACGGCAATTCACTCCACCAATCACACAGAGGAGTGAAGAAGAAATGTGGATAGAGCCACTTAATCTATGAACACGACTTTTTTCCTGGAAAATAGGGAAACCTAGCTGTAGGCATGCTACTCTTACTCAGTACTACTCTGTGGTAAAACTCAGATTCGGGATTTGAAGCCTTCCAGGGTTGGGCTGAGGGCAATCTCTTGCAGAATATGGTAATATTGTGTGGCACCCATACCGGGTTGGGCTGAGGGCAATCTCTTGCAGAATATGGTAATATTGTGTGGCACCCATACCGGGTTGGGCTGAGGGCAATCTCTTGCAGAATATGGTAATATTGTGTGGCACCCATACCGGGTTGGGCTGAGGGCAATCTCTTGCAGAATATGGTAATATTGTGTGGCACCCATACCTTAAGAGACAATCTATAGCAATAGAAAGGGTCAAAAGAAGGGCAACCAAATTATTAAAAGAATGCAAGAATATGTTAAGACTTAAATCTACATTCACTAAAAGGTAGAAGATTAAGAGGAGATTTGATCAAAACTTTTCAGATATTAAACATAAAAGATGTAAATGCAAGACATATCTTTAGAATCTCGGATTATGATAGTACAAGGAATTCAGTAAAGAAATTTGTTTAGAACAGTGCAACACCAACATTAGAAAAAAAATCACTGGCTAACCGAATTGCACAAATATGGAATGCACTACCAACCGAAGTTGAACTTGCACAAAATACTAACACGTTCAAAAATCTCCTTGACACCAATACCATCTTAAAAGATTTTTTTTTTTTAATTATGAAGAATGAAAAAGTTTCTTGCCTACCCGCCCAACAACAAACAAAAGAAAGAAAAGTAAAGATGACGATTCGATGGGGACATGAAAAAGGCCGAGAGGTCTAAGGCAGATGACCTGCCAGTCCCTATACTACTACTACTGTGCCCATCCCATTCGTTGTTACCGTCCTTTACCGGGGACCAGCAAAATGTATATGACTTAACATGAACAAGGTGAATGGGGTGTGTCTGCTCCCAATACAGCAGCTTTTAAAGCATTTTTTTAGGCAGTGAGATAATTTAGGCGCACTGGTTCGAATCCCATTCGCCGCTATTTTTCTCCCCATCCACTGAGTCGACCTCGAGTGGTGGTCTGAACGCTAGTCATTCGGATGAGACGATAAACCGAAGTCCCGTGTGCAGCATACACTTAGTGCATGTTTTAAAACCCACGGCAACAAATGGGTTTTCCATGGCAAATTTATGTAGAAAAATCCACTTCCAATGGAAACAAAATATTGCAGGCAGCAATAAACCAAAAAACGTCAGTCGTGGTCTTCCTGACCCTTATAAATACAGTTTTTCCCCCCATCAACCATTTCCGTCTGGAACTCCCTGCCTGCAACAGCAGCAGAGGCTTCCTCCTTGGTAGCTTTCAAGAGGGAGCTGAACAAGATCACAGTTTAGTCCACCACCCCCCCCTTTTTTTTTTCTCCTCCGGAGGGACGCTGCGAGTGACGGTGGAGGGAATATGTATACATGTTCTTTCTCATTGTCACCCCCTCCGGTAGGAAGATAGGTCTACTTAGGTTATGACTAGGTTTTTACGCCTCTGCGCACACAGGTCACTAATAGTCAGTAATGACGGCTGACCTTCCAATTTGAAGATTGAAGATTGGTGCTCTCAGTGCAGCAACACGCTCTCCCTGGCTCGGGAATGCAGCCCGAATTTCACAGTTCGGTTGGGGGACGTTTATATGCCTTTCGGGTTTTTTTTTGTTTTTTGTCCCTAACAAAAAATACTGATTTGAGTTGCGAGTACATTTACTCAGGAGTAATAGTAAATTTTTATTTTTCTATTTTTTGTATCACTCATCATAATGAATTTCTATTTGCTGATACTGTTTGCCTGTTCTAGGAGATTTTTAAGTGTTAACATTGTTAGCCATCTTAACATAGAGGTAATGTATTCCAATAAGGTGCAATACTGTTACGAAAACAATTTTTTTCGAATGTTAGAGAAATCCGGCTGTTGTGACAAGAGTAATGCAATACAACACACACACACGCGCGCGCAAACACACACACACCACGTGGAACATCTATAAATCAAACGCTCCACATCCCACTGTTTTATGAATAACCGACTGGGATTTATTATCAACAGCCTCGCGGGATCGCCTCGCAGGGAATTATTTCCCTTGGTTGTACATCGTAGCTCGGTAGAATAAATAGTATTGCAAATACCCTCACGTGTAAGCCATTGCACAATAGTACAGAGCTATTCTAATCTTATGTCGCTACACTGTTAAAATGTCAATAATTTCAATCATAACGGGTGAAAGCTGGGGGAACTGAACGGGACAGGGCGAGGGGATGACGACCGTGCAACAAGAGGAAACAGTCTCAGGATCAACAAACACATGATCGAAGATTGGATGTTCGCAGCGGAACTAACTTTCAGTGGGTGGTCAACATGTGGAATGGCCTCCCAGAGTTCGTGGTCAGAGCGCCATCCATGAACAGCTTCAAAGGCAGACTCGACGCTCATTGGAAAGATTTGGCGAGTGTCTACACTCCAACTTGTCAGTCCTGACTATTTGTATATCTTAGTATTTGCCACACGTACCAGTGCCACGCATGCCACTAAAATGTACGTGAACATTGGAAAGATGAACTGGCCCATCACTGGGCCTCAACATCTACAACGTCAAGGTTCAAGGAACACCTTACCTTACAAGTTACTTCCGTGGACAATGGAGTCTGCACACTGGAACTCCACATCAGCCGGAACAGTCTGTAGTCGTATAGTGCTTCTCAAGCGGTCCTCACCAATGCTGGAAATCACTTCGGGGGATTGAACGTGTGACGAGTTGTGTGCATTCTTCCCATTCCACATGGCGGGCTGTGAACACTGTGTGGTAAAACTCACTGAGCTGGAAGTTTGGGCAATATTTTGTTCTTGCATATAAATGTATCTAAGTTCCACCACGTTTTGGAAATACACCGACACAAGTCCTTGATCTGACTGGAGACAAACGCCACATTCATTTAGAATTTCCCACTCCATGTTCACAAATAGAACAGCTCACACCGGTGCCGTCGCCTAAATGAGGCTGAAGAAAAGTATTTCACAGTATTTTTTTTTTTTAATACCCAAAGTGTTGAGAATTCTGTACTGGAGTCCTTTTGCATCGTCGTCTGAATGTTTCTTTGCACCATAACCATTCCATTTTCATAAAAATCATCACAAGCTGAACAGCTTTGCAACTTCGTTTCAAACCGGTCTCGGCTCTGAGCTTGTGACATGTGAGTTCACAAACCTGTAACTCTCCCGGCGTGTTGCACGGGCAGCACGTGCAAAATGCACGATTTGTTTTTTCTCGTTGTGTCAGCCAAGACCTCCACCAATGGACATCGTCAGGACACAAGCGCCGAGCAACTGACCCAATGGGATTGTGTTCGTGCGTGAGTTTGTGCGTTTGTGTGTGTGTGCGACCGTGCATGTATACGTTTGTGTGTGCATGTCTTTGTGTGTGTGCGCGCGCGCCTGTGTGTGTGTCAGTGTGTGCCCACGCATGTACATACTGGAAGAGCAAGAGCAGATCAGAAAAAAAACATGTCTTGCCATTTCCTGAAATTTTTCAGTTTCTTACAGTCATGACTCCCTTCTGTCTGCCCCTCTTTCTGCTCTGACCTCCGAATTAATGTAATTATTATCATCATTATTATGATAACTTTTCAATTAAAAGTGCAATAAAAACACTTAAGACTTTCGAGTATGCCAAACTGGGTTTATATGCACACGCACACACACACACATGCACACGCACACACATACTGTCAGCTATCAGCTATGTTTATTTCCAGCCTTTGCAATGTGCACATGAATTCATGTTAATTAATGGATATTGTTACATTCATTGCAGTTTTATTCTTTTCGTTTTTTGTTGTTTTTTTCCCTTTCAAAGAACAAAAAGAAGCATCCTTTTGGTCATCATGGTTCTTGCTAAAAAATCAGCACAAACGGAATGCATCAGAGAATGAATTATTCACAGTTCAAGCCATTAAACAAAGTTGTTTTACCCAATATAAAACCAAACAAAAATCACTAATCACCAAAGAAAAAAAAATCAAGCATAAAACAGGAATAACAAAAAGTAAAAATTAAAATTAAAAAAGAGGAACAATGTTAAATGACATAACCTTGCCTTTTCCCTTTGTTTAATCAGTTTGCAAACACTGTCATTGTCAAACATTTTTTTTTATTTTATGCAGACAGCTTTATGAGACATTTATGGTTGTTTATTAAAAAAAGATTTAAAGTGTCATGTAAATAAGTTGTGGAATCACATTCACCAGATTCTGTCAAGGATATTCATGATACCCATGTGATCATATTTACTGAGATATCTATATTTACAGAGTACACTGTGTGTGTAAGCTTAAGTATACACACATGCATTTCCAGCTAACCAAAATGATAACTTGTCCTGTGTATGTTATGTATATGTACTGAAATACTACCTACCCCCACACAGCATACAGTGTCCACAAACTTTAACTCACTCAGTACGGCCAGTCCTCTCTTCTCCACTACACAGACCCCTCGGATGTCCAGTGGGTGTCTGAATGACCCAACCTTTAGCTTCCGTCGTCAGAATTGTGGTATTCTTTGTCAACATTCATCTCTTCAGTAAAAGAGCCTTCCGCTTGCAATATTTTGATGATGGTAATTGGGCTGAAACGCTGTTAATGTCGTCTCTTTCGCCGTTCGTATGGAGAGAGTTAATATAATGCCCAAGTACAGCACCAAAACCTGAAACTCCCCTGTGTTATTTAATTCCAAATTTGGTAGTCACTGCATTGATCCATGCTGATCACAAAGATTGTTTCAGAGTTCTCAAAACAAGGTGAAAACCATGCAACACTTGGAACCTCAACAAGTTTACAGCAGCAATGAAATGATAACTTTCAAGAACACTGAATAATGAGAACAGCTTTATGACTGTATGTCCACAAGATGGCCCTGACCCTTTCCTACAATATTTCCCCACCCCCTTTTGCCCGTCGCACACCCCTCCACACTGTTTAACATACAGAAACCCCCACCAAACACACACTCACAGAACAGAAAAGGAGGCACACACACACACACACCTACACACACACACAGTGGGAAAGAAGGCACCCCCCCCCCACTCCCCCTCCCCCATCCACACACACACAAACACCAATTTAAACCAAGCAATCTCCACAACTTGAGAGCTTTGTAAATAAAATTTTCATCCATGGATTGCTGAACAGGGGTCAGCTCTCAGTTACTCCAAATTTTCTTTCAGCCAGGTCTATGTTCCCCCAGGTTTATGTTCCGTCAAATTGAGGTTTTCTGGGTCTTTGCTCCCCCAGGTCTATATTCCCCTTGGTCTATATTCCCCTTCATCTATATTCCTCCATGTCTATATTCCCCAGGGTCTAGGACCATTATTGACTACAACCACAAAGTGCTCATACTGTGTTAAGTTATCACATCTGTGCAGTGTTATGCCTTGTCCGGTGTGTGTCACCGCTGCCTGACCACTATCAGAGTTCAGCTGGCATCACTTTGTGACAGATATGCTATACTGGGACGTACTGGCAGGATTTTACCATTGGTGGACCATAATATTGACTCCTGTTGGTTATTACTGACCATTACTTGCCACTGCTGACAACTACATAAAAATCTTCAGATTGCGTTTTGTCACATTTGAGCATTGTCATGATGTCCTGGTAGTTGTTTTGAATATCGAACACAGAAGCGTTTTAATTAGTCTTCACACAAGATTCAGTGCTATATAAATATGTGTATTACTTACCATCATTATTAGTATCATAGTTACTATCATTACTAACATTATCATTATCATAAGAGGCTGGAAGACCAGAGAGCAGTAGAAAAGTGATTATTTCTGGTGCAGAATTCCCCCAAAAGGGAGCACCAAAAAACCCCCAAAAAACTTACTTCATGGAAAGACGCCCCCCTCCCACACCTTAGTCAGGGCAGTCATGATCTCTGATGTGATCCAGCTGGCATATTACATTACATTATACACAATTCACAAAAAAATAACAACAAGCACTGTACGACTGTCAGGGTAAATCAAATCTATTTGTGACTGAACTGATTCTACCTTCTACACATCTCAAGAATGATGAAAACTACTGACTTTATCAATGAAATTGCATAAGCCTCATGTCTGGGTGGACATGATAAAACACAGGGAAACGATAATGAATATCCACACAAAACTTATCACATACCGCACTGTGATTCATACTTGATAATACACAGGTGAACAGGTTGCATGTATGAATCAACTAAGCAACAAAGCATGTTTTTTTCTTCCAGTGATATTCAATAAACTGTTACACAAATAGCACGTTGGTGGGCTCACAAGCCATTATTGCATGACACCCCTGTTTAAGAATAAACATGCTATGAAAGGCAGATTTCTCACCATTTATATACAGATAAAGACCACAGCTCTAACAATGATGATGATGAGCTGAAGACGAAGGAGAGAAGACAGCGAGAGTGGGCAGATGGCTGATGAAACAGCTGAGTGGTTCAAGTTCTGTACTGTCAATCAGAGACTCCTGGGTTTGAATCCGTGAGTGGAGATTTTTTCCAACCTGCCTGGTCAACAGATTTGCTGGTGCCTGAACCCCCCTAATGTGTATATATATGCATGCTGATCAAATGCGCATGTTAAAGATGCCGTGGTCCACGTTACTATTTGATGACTGACAAGTCTCTCAACTTGCAAAGGACGCTGGTTTCACTGTGTCTTTTCCTTTGCTGGATGAAGAATCAGAAAGCTAATTCATATATACATGTGTGTGTGTGTGTGTGTGTGTGTGTGTGTGTGTGTGTTTGTGTGTGTGTACCTGTTCTGTTCTTTTGTTCTTGTGCTAACAGCATATCTGTTTGTTTCAAACTTCTGCTCAATGCTGGGTTCATTGACGCTCATGTACTGGCCCTCTCCAATATTCTCGTAGCTTGTTACCTTTAGATTTGACTGACTGCAGATCTTATTTCCCCTTTATTCCTGGATGTGCAGCCTTGTTTCAACTCTTGTGATGCATGTGTGTTTGGCTGACCACAGAAGAAATTATGGCGACAAACATATGACACACACATATACATATATACATACACATGTTACACACACACACACATTCACACACACATGTAAGCACACACACACACACACACACACACAAACAAAAAGAATTACAGTTCAATGAGTATTAGAAAAATGTTGCACAAATCTGTGAAAAAAACAAAACACCCAGCAGAAAATAAAAATGAAAACAAATTTTGTAGAAGAAGGAACCCTGTAATAATTACAACCTAACTAGCAAATTCTAATTACAGGAAATAAATGTTTGAATATACTAAATGATTGGAAATTTTAAAATTTTAATTACACAACACAATGTTATAATCAAATCGTCTAGTACATTCATGCAGCCAGGAAATAGAAAAAAAGCATACAAAGTTTGTGATGCTGTCTTATACCATACAACAATCACAACATGCCGTGAAGCTAAAAAAAACAAACAAACAACTACCTGTTCAAGCTCTACGATCTGCACTGGACAAACAACACAAAACAAATGATCAGGAACCAAATTAACTGGTCATGGTTGGAGGACCAAAAGGATGACACTCTATGTGTGAGCGTGACTGAAAGCCTGACTGAATGACACTGGAAACGAATGATGAGCGACGGGCGCAATAGCCGAGTGGTTAAAGCGTTGGACTGTCAATCTGAGGGTCCCGTGTTCGAATCACGGTGACGGCACCTGGTGGGTAAAGGGTGGAGATTTTTACGATCTCCCAGGTCAACATATGTGCAGACCTGCTAGTGCCTGAACCCCCTTCATGTGTATATGCAAGCAGAAGATCAAATATGCACGTTAAAGATCCTGTAATCCATGTCAGCGTTCGGTGGGTTGTGGAAACAAGAACATACCCAGCATGCACACCCCCAAAAACAGAGTCAGGCTGCCTACATGGCGGGGTAAAAACGGTCATACACGTAAAAGCCCACTCATGTGCATACGAGTGAACGCAGAAGAAGAAGAAGAATGATGATGAGCGCCTTAGGACTGCTGTCAATCTGCTCTACCCAGGTAGGCAGCCTGCTGTGACAAATGACTGTAAAGTATATATGTGTCTAAAATTCTACTGCATCTGTGTTTGTATATGATTTTCAATTTATGTTTGTACCTTTTATGTACTACCCTCCCCCAATATTCCTAGTGACCCCGGTACACTTGGTAACAGAGACATATTCTAAGTATCATCAATAATAATAATAGTAATGATATTAATAAACACAGACATCTTTTTTCAAAGTGTAAGAGCAGTAGCTATGGCTGGAGGGACCAATTTACTGTCAGGTGTTACTGAGGCTTTCTGTGCCCAAAGGGACACTGAATTCTCTGTCAGCAACCATTTTTCTGGAACCAACCCAGCCTGTTTATTTACTGACCTATCAACCACTGGCTATGGAGACCTGACATGAGTTGAAAATAACGTGGGGAGTGGTTGCCGAGTGGCAATGCACCCAACCAGTTAGCCAGTATCCAAGAGTTCCAGTCCCAGACTGAGATTTTTACTCCCCCCCCACCCCTCCCCTAGACCTAGAGTGGTGGTTTGGGTGCTAGGTTTTTAGATGAGACAACAGAATGAGGTCCAGTGTGCAGAATGAACATATCACATGTAAAAGAACCCACAGCAGCAACAGTTACCCCTGGTAAAGAGAAAAATCCACTTTGATAGTAGAACAAATGCAGACAGTTGCAGATAAAGATAAATAAATAAATGAGGGTGGGGTGGGGTGGGGTGGGGTGGGGGGCTTGATTATGGTGACAAGCCCTCCATACGGTGAACAGTCCGAATTCCAAAGAGTAATCTGCTGAGGCTAATACAATACAATGCAATACAACATAATACAATACAACACAACACAATACAATACAGTACAAAACAGCGCACAACAATATCCTCAAATCACAATCAACAAGGAGCTCCACAGCGAAATAAAAGCTGGCACACAGATCAAGCAGGTTCTGGAAACGGGAGTAAGACAAATCTGTACAATGTTACATTGTTACACATTGGATCAACTTGGCCATGAGTCAAAAACGGATAAAACTCCAACACAGGCGGTGAACTAGGGGGACAAAGCACCACCTTACAGTGCACCCTGAAGCAACCAGCAAGGATTATCTCCAGCACAAATCAGCTGTGGTTCCATGACGACACAATACCATGGCGAGGAATTAAAGTTCATCTGTTGCACATTTGAAAGACAAGTGGATCATGATAAATATGCTCGTGTAGATGGAGGAGAAGGTGAGTTTTTGATAATCAGCATCAGTCAAACATCAAGGTGGCTAGGATGAAAAGCTACAGTGTACCTAAGGATATAAGGACAAGTGTACTGGGCATGTATTGCTGTGCACAAACACATGTGCATACATATACATATCTCTCTCTTTTTTTTTTACAGTCATATTTCATTAATTGTCCAAATCTTAACATCAATTTCACTGAACTGGCAGAACATTTGTGGAGAAATCTATGTGCGCCTCTGTGTGCTCAAATATACATCTTATAAACCTGACAATGAGGTATCTGACACGAATCCAGAGCCTTTGTAAGTAAAGGTACCACTCTCAGGTCTCTACATAGATCTTACCTATCTACACACTGCTTTCCATCTTACCTATCTACACACTGCTTTCCATCTTACCTATCTACACACTGCTTTCCATCTTACCTATCTACACACTGCTTTCCATCTCAAATACCAACACCAATGCTCAGCACAGAACAAACTGGCTTCTAGAAATGCTGGCCTCTTTTACTGTTGCTCATTATTTTATTGCAAGATTTGTACATAGAGGTTCTTTTGCTTGAATGCATATGACTATTACAGCATATAAGCATGCACTACATGATGCCTTTGCTTAAATACATGAATTATGACACAACATGATACAGTAGCATATGTTAAATAACGGTGCCTTTGCTTGAATACATGGACTATGACGAAGCCAATGGAGGCTTTCTGTGTAGCAAAGGTCAGAGAAATAGTCAAATGGCTGAGCTTTGCATGTCTGTTTTGCTTCTTCACAAAAAAATATAATAATGATGCTGATGATGGATGCCGACTGTAATGAATAATATATAGGTACCAACAAAAAATAATACAATAATATTACTAACAAGTGAAAAATACAACTGTCCTACAAAATGTAATTCAATGCAACATTAGTGCTAACAAAAAACGATGGTGATGCTGTTGAATCACTGCTGATGCCAGACAGTGTATAATACAGAGGGAAAACTATACTGTTTGTTCTGCACAGCCTTACGATGACACAGAGATGTACCACAACACCAACTACACAACACCGTCACAAGATACAGTCACAGTAACTGATTTAAGGCATGAGAAAATGGCTTGCAACACCACCACAACTTTCTCAAGGTGTCCTGGAAGCATACACATAGGTTCCATATAATCAGATACTCTCAGAACCAACCCTTAGAAACCTTAAGAACACACACACACACACAAAACCACACACACAAAAACCCATAGCAGAAACAGAATCTCACTCCACACAGAGCCCAGCTCGAAGCACAATCACAAATGATGGTCATTTTTTCACAACAAAAATCTGAATCAATGCACATTGTCATTCTTGCATAAAATTTGTCTCACTTAAAAAAACAACAACAACAAAAAAAAAAGTTTTGTAGATGACTGACAGTTCATTCTCTTGAAATCTGGTGTGTGTGGGGGGGAGGGGGGGGGGGGGGGGGGAGTTCACCAGGAAAAATGATAGTACGTATTTACATGGAAATCAGACCACTTTTCTTCTGTAACTTCTCCCTCTACATAACTGCAGAAAGATTTTTCAATGTACAAGGTACTGGACAAAACAATTGAGTGAACTCAAGTACAAAAACAACAAAAAAAAAACAACAAAAAAACAAAAAACCAGAAAGGTGGAAGAGAGAAGGAGCAGTAGTTGATATGAAAGAGATCTACATAAAACAAGTGATTACACTTCATTGTACAACACCTTATTCACAGAGCCAATAGGACTAGTGGACTACAATGTGCAAGCAACAGTACTGACATAGATTTAGTAATGAACCACAGGAAACTGTATCTTTAGTTTATTGGCTCCTTCCATTGTCAACATGTCAATATCAGGTGCCTATGTGGAAAAAGTTGCCCTGTGGGTTGGGCACTGATAGAATAGACCCACTGCCCTGCCATGCATGTCATAAGAGGCGACTAAGGCAGGACCACCTCGCCCGGAGGATAAAGGGGTTTGCGTAGGGTTAACTACCCTGCCTGTAAAAAAGACCAGTTACAGAAGCATCGACGACAAAGAACCAAAACATTCACCTGGCCAAGGAAGGGTCTCCATCCCGGAGATTTAGCTGAAGCAGCAAGGGACCAACTGGACTGGAATGGCCAGAACAGCCCAGAACAGAGTGCGATGGCGAGGGGTTGTCGATGGCCTATGCTCCACCAGGAGCGATGGGCAAAATGAATGAATGATGTGGAAAAAATGCACAAACAGCATTTAGATTTTAAAAATTTTATCTTAAATGTCCTCCTCTCGCCCCCCACCACACCACCCACCCCCATCCATCCCAGTGAAAAAGCATTTCCTGGGCACATTGTCAATAGACGTCAGCGCTATCATTGCTAGTCACCTACTTTTTACCACAACAAAGTTCCTGGAGCCCCACTGGAACACCTCTGGAACCAATGTTCAGCACAGTCTATTCAGAGATAAAAACACAAGGAAAAATGAAATCTGTAATGAACTGCTTACTAACCCATCTTACCATCAATCGAAGTTATTCACAATGTGATAGTCACAAATACTGCTAAGATCCTTAAAAAAAAAAACCCAAGTAAAAAGATGTTAAAGGAAAAAAACAACACAGCAGTGAAAAAAAAAAAAAAAGGAGAGAGAGAGAAATTAAAATGCTGATTACCCCATTTAGTTTTAGAACATACAGACTGTCAACTCTTGGGTATTTCTGCTGTTTTGGTTTCCAATCAACGATCCTGGTGACAGCTGGATTCTGATCATTCTACTGACAAAAGATGGGCCAGTGTGTCTGACCACATCTCTCTCACTAATCTCACCTTTTAAACTCTGATACATGAGGCACTGCATCCAGATTCACACACACACACACACACACACCATACACACACACACATACATCATACACACACACACACACACAAATACGTTTTGATCTCTCTCTCTCTCTCTTTTCTTGAGGGAGTGGGGGCAAGTTTTGTCAAAAATACACATTTCAGTGCTCCTTTTTGTGTGTGTGTGTGTTCAAAAGAAGAAATCAGTTGCATAATACATGGTTCATGAAGATACTGAATCCATGCTTGCCACATTATCATGTTTTCAGGAATTAAAAAAAAAAAGAAAAAAAAAAGAAAAAAAAAAAAAAAAAGATGATGGAGATGAAGAACACAGAACAACTTTCAGATGTGCACCAAAAATATGAGTTTGTCCTCACATCCTTCCACCACAAATCCTCATCCACTGTCCTCACATCCTTCCACCACTAATCCTCATTCACTGTCCTCACATCCTTCCGCCACTAATCCTCATCCATTGTCCTCACATCCTTCCACCACTAATCCTCATTCATTGTCCTCACATCCTTCCACCACTAATCCTCATCCATTGTCCTCACATCCTTCCACCACTAATCCTCATCCATTGTCCTCACATCCTTCCACCACTAATCCTCATCCACTGTCCTCACATCCTTCCACCACTAATCCTCATTCACTGTCCACCACTAATCCTCATTCACTGGCCTCACATCCTTCCACCACTAATCCTCATCCATTGTCCTCACATCCTTCCACCACTAATCCTCATCCATTGTCCTCACATCCTTCCACCACTAATCCTCATCCATTGTCCTCACATCCTTCCACCACTAATCCTCATCCATTGTCCTCACATCCTTCCACCACTAATCCTCATCCATTGTCCTCACATCCTGCCACCACTAATCCTCATCCATTGTCCTCACATCCTTCCACCACTAATCCTCATCCATTGTCCTCACATCCTTCCACCACTAATCCTCATCCATTGTCCTCACATCCTTCCACCACTAATCCTCATTCACTGTCCTCACATCCTTCCACCACTAATCCTCATCCATTACATTGTCAGCCAAGTTTTCCAAACACTGAGGAACATAAGTTAACTATAGTTGCAGCAATGTCAGTTTTTACTCTTGCACCATAGATAAAGCACCTGCTCTGATGATCTTTGGTCTGAACATTTCAGGCAAGAACTGTCAATGAAATACTTTGTGCATTTCCAGTTTCTTTCAGAAATATCATTTTTCATTTTTAATTAACGTAGCAGTTAGTAAATAAGTACATTTCAAGATTTCATTTACTTATAACAACTACTGGCATAGCGTTCTAATCTAATCCATTTCAAACATCCTTTAAAATCATTTAGAAGCCAAATCAGCTGACATGAATGATTATTTCCTTGCTAACCCTGAAACTAGTGAAATAGTAAACAATAATGGCAGACCACTGATTTTTGTTGTTGTTGTTGTTGTTGTCATTAAACCAGAAATTACACCAATTAAAAACAACAACAACAAAAACACCCCCAAAACACATACTGCTGGAATATACTTCTGGCATAAAATATAGACAGACAGATTTGGATCTGTGTGTATGTATGTTTGAGAGAGAGAGAGAGAGAGAGACAGAGAGAGAGAGAGACAGAGAGAGAGAGTGTGTGTGTAGGGGGCGGGGGTCTTTAAAAAATAAAATAAAATAAACAAGGATGGTGCACCATACACTTAACATCTTTGTTAAATCCAGACTAAGTGAAAACATGATCCTAACACTACAGACCTTCTGTTCTCCGGAAACCAGAGTATAATAAATAACACCACCACAAGAACATCACAAAGTTCTAACCACCAGCTTCCAGTACATGTGTATCTATAATAAAGAAATGTTTGGCCAGTCCTGGCCTTCTTCGGGATGGTGGGAAACGGAAGCATGCATAGACACACACACACACACACACACACACACATACACACACACACACATCACATACCAGTTCCTTTACACAAGCATGACAGTTTTCAATGTTTCCTCGACACAACACAATCACACGAATGACATCACATGAATTGTAACAAAAGCATGACAGTTTTCAACTGTTCTGTAGAAACATCACAATCACACGAATAGCATCACATATTTCTTTACGTAAGCACGACAATATTCCTTGTTTGGCAGGTTAACCACAATCACATGAATGACATCACAGAAATCACATATTTCTTGACATAAACATGACAGTTAACAACGCTTAGGCAGAAACATCACAATCACACAAATCACAACACACAACTCGCACATTTCTAACACAAGCATGAAAGTTTTCAAAGCTTCTGAAGATACACAAATAACATTTCAGAAACCACAAGTTTCTTAGCATAAGCATGACGCATCCAATAGACGTGTCAATCACACAAATAACATCACACGAATCACACATTCCTTACCATAACAGATCCAGTAAGAACATGCTGTGATCATACTTCACATTGCGTGGATTGAATACAGACTGAAAGGCATCAACAAAGGCATGGTGTGCTCACTGAGTGAAGAAGACAAAAAAGAGAACAGTCCCATCATATAACTTTTCCTTCTGGTCACAGGGAAAAACTGACCCATAGCTTCCAAGCACTGGTCATCCAATCAAGAGGGACGTCAGTGTTTATCCTGGCTTTGATTCATTGCACTAATCAATGTTTTATGTCATGTAAAGAAAAAATATTTGGGTTTTTTGGGTGTTTCTTCAGTGCCTGCAGATTGCACACATAAACTTGTGATGGTGACTGGCACCCTCACATAGTTCAGAGAAAAAAGAAACAAATTTCTCTGCATATCAGGAATTAAATTAATACAATGCGGATTCCCTTGTATTGCATCTTCAGTTTCTTGCACTTTAATTTACCCCATCTTGCAGGACAACAAAAACATCACTCTGGTTTGTATTTCACCAAAAAACCCTTCCTTAAAAACAAACCAAAAACATGAACTGCAAATTACAATCAGCAAGCAGACATCAGCTGATCAAGAGCAAAAGCTAAGAGGCCTTACAATAGAGTTAAGGACTGCGAAGCTAGGCCAGTGTCCTGTCATTTTTTCCTCCCTCTCCTGCAATTTTCCCTGTTGCATTTCTCCATTCCTCTCCATTCGAGGCACTGGCCTCTGCACCAACCACAAAGAGAAAATGACGTCCAGGTTCAGATGATCGTGGGGTTCAGCCGCATGCTTTCATCGACATTAAACAGTCTTCCAGCCTTGGTTGTGGCTTTGGAAAAGGAAAGCAAAAAACACTTCTTTTATTTATTTATTTTTTTTTTGTTGTTGTCAGGATAATGCACGTCAGACTCACAAGACCAAAACAACAACGGTCACTTGCCTAATTTTTTTTTCCATCATGAGCAAGTCTTCCATGTACTGCTCTCTCAGCCAGACCTTGCTAAACCGAACTGGTGCAGATAGGAGGAGTTTGTATTATACTCCATGTTTGGTGATACATATACTTACCATGTCAAACTGATGCAAACTAGGCCTATCGGTTTGCTCTGCTTGGCCAAATTTCGTGTGGCTAACAGTGAAAAGACGAGCCGTCTTGCCTGGTCCGCTCTTAGCCAATCAAACGCCTCTAAAAGCTATAAGCGCTGAATCATTCCTTTGGCCAAGGCTCTCCACGCCATCTTGTCAGGTTTACGCTCTGTCTCGTCTTACGCTTTTTTTGGCTATTAAGCGTATTCATTTGGCCTTACTTTGCTGCATGCGGCTTGTCTGTATTGTATTCTTACATTCTGTGTACTTGATTCGACTCGGCTCCCTCGATTCGCAGATCATGTGTTCAGTTATGTCTATCTTTGGCAGCACGTGATAGGCTGAACTGCGGCCGTATGGCAGGGATGGCTGACAGCAGTGGAGAGGTCTTGCATCAGCCTGATCCACCTTCTCTGAAGTGCAAGTGAGTGAGGACCTGGGCAATGAGAAGAGGGAAGACCCAGACTGCTTTGTGCTGGACCCAGAAGACTGAATGAGCGAGCAGCACACACACTGCAGGCGGGGGCAGTGACTGGACACCAGGGATGACCACTGACTGGATGAGATTCTCATGTTGCTGAGCGACATCGTCGTCATTCACTGTCTCCTGCACACTGTTTCTGCCATTCTGTTCTTTGTCATCTCCGGATGGTTTTCATCATCTTCACAACGTCTATCATCTTCACAACGTCTATCATCTTCACAATGCTCACTATTTTAACAGTGTTCTTCTTAAGAGTTGTGGCCTTGTGGTAATGCATCTGATTAGGAAGTGAGAGAATCTGAGCGTACAGGATCGAATCCAATCCCACACTTGCCAGAATTTTCTCTCCCTCCGCAAGACCTTGAGTGGTGGTCTGGTTGCTAGTAATTCGGGTAAGACAATAAATTGAGGTCCTATGTGTAGTCTGCACTAAACTCATGTAAAAAAAAAAAGAAAAAAAGCTGCATGCCACCAAGAGAGTTATCTCTTCACAGTAAAATCCACTCTATTGTGTGTCTCTGTGTAATGAGAGTGTGTGCGTGTACATGCATGTGTGAGGTCATATGTTTGTCTGTGTGTGAGCCTGACTGAATGACACAGGAAACGAATGATGAGCACCTGAAGGCAGCTGTCAGCTGGATCTACCTAGGTAAGTAGCCTCTTGCTCAAATGACTCTGTAAAGCACTTACAGCTTGGTCTCTGACCCAGGGCAGCTGCTATGTAAGTATCCCTATCAATGTTCTCCTTCAAGCTGCACTGACTGTTCTGCATGACCTCCTGAATGCTCTCCTCCGGCATTGCCTGGAATTTCTTCACTGGGTTCTAGGTGCTGTCCAGAATGTTCCACACTGGCTTCATCACCAGCTGAATGCTTTTCAATACAATCTCCAGGACTGTCTGTACAATCTGCGGATGATTCTTCACTACAGTCTTCTGAACATTCTGCACAGGGTTCAGCGTGTTTTTGGCAATGTCCCTCATCTGTCTGATCAGCTGCTGTGTCATCTCTTGAATGCTTTTCACAGTCATCTTCTGGACTGTCTTCACAATGTGCTGACAATTCTTCATGGTCTCCAGAACACTCTGCACCCTTTGGCAAAGTTGCTGCACCAGTAGGCGATGTTTCTGCACCAGTAGGCGATGTTTCTGCACAGCTTGGCAATGTCTCTTCACAGTGTGGTGACATTTCTTCACAGTGTGGTGACATTTCTTCACCGTCAGGTGACAACGTTTCATCACATTTAGGTGACGTTTCTTCATCCTCTCCACTGCAACGACTGTCACAATCCACCGACATGTCATTCCCACCATGACCTGCGTCCTGCCCCCCCACTCCGTCCTGTGCTGGACACACCACGTCTCCCTCAAGCTGCTGTCCAGCCAACGCTGTTCTGCTCGCCCCGTCCTGTCCCTGGACACTGGACGACAACGACAACACACTGTCACTGTGGACCTCGGCTTCCACACTGACCACAGCCTCTGGCTGGTCACCACCACCACTGCCCACAGAAAGGTCGGAGACACGCTCAGTGTTGACCGGCCCTGGAGCAGCATCGGTGAAGGTCGTGGGCAGCAGTGGCTGGTGGTCTGTGAGCGACCCTGGGTGTGTTGTGACCGAGCCCGCAGACGTGGACAGGAGAGGTGCCCCATCACCGTTACAGACCAGGGAGGAGCCGTGACTCCTGCAGGTCTGGAAGCTGCTGTCGGCCAGATCCGAGCCGTTGCTGGCCGCTGCTGTTGGCGGCGTTCTTGTGGGCGAGGAGGAGGAGGTTGTCAGGTGGCCAGGGTGGTGCCTGGCCCGCAGGTTGTTGAGTCGGTCCACAAACATCTCCCGGGAACTGGCGGCACTGAACAGAAGGCACAGCTGCCGAGGGCCGTCTGACCCCTGCAGATGCAGAGTGAGGGGCTGGGGGGTGAAGTCCACCACCCGGTTCTTACCCGCCCTGCTGCCCTCGCTGTTCTGGTGGTGGGGGTGGAGGGAGGTGTCTGTGACGTCTCCTACAATGGACACCTCCTCCCTCACCCCCAGACACAGCCCCCCTCCCCGCCCTTCAGCGGTGGTGGTGGTGACAGACTGGAAAGTGGCGGGGGGCCAGTACACGCAGGCCGTGTCCAACAGGTACACCACGTTCTCCGACATCACCAGCAGACATGGCTCCTCCTCCTCCCCTTCCCTCCTCCTCCACACCAGCAAGGTCATGGCCAGGTAGTCAGACACCCCCCCACCCAAACCCCTGCCACCACTCCCCCCACCTGCCGCCCTCCTCCTCTTCTCACGGTGGCACAGCTCGGTGAGGAGGTCGGACTGACACAGGAGGTCCAGGACATCCGGGGGGTTGGAGGGGTCCAGCTGGGTGCAGCAGTCCTGCAAGGCCTCGGCGAAGCCCCTCATGGCCTCCAGGTCCACGGCGAACAGCGTGAAGAGCCCCCCGCTGCCCACGAAGGCCTCCTCCACCCGCAGGTAGGCGTACCCAGGACCCACCACCACGTGCTGCACGCTGTTCAGCGGCAGTGCCAGACTGGGTCGCAGCCTGGGGCAGCCCGGGAACCCACCGGCGCCGCCTGACCCCGACAGCCGGTGAAGCTGGAGGGTGGAGGAGGTGAGGACGGCGCAGCAGGGAGACAGGACAGCCGGTGAGGTGTACAGCTGAGCGTAGCACCACAGCACCGACACCACCTGCTGTTGTATCTCCTCCTTGTTGGCGCTGCGAGCAGGATCGGGTCCCAAGGAGGGGGGCGCTGATGTGATGGCGCTGGTGGTGATGGTGGTGGTGGTGGTCATGGGAGGTGAGGTGGTGGTGGTGTCGGTGGTCAGCGGCGCTTGTTTCTCCAGCCAGCGAACAAAGTCTAGGCAGGTGGTTGTGGGCAGGTCGGCCACGCTGTACTCCTTCCTGCTGACCAGGACAACAACACAGTGTGAGCGTTATCAACAACACGAGTGCGTTTTATTTTACGTTCAACACAGTGTGTGCGTTATCAACAACACGAGTGCGTTTTATTTTACGTTCAACACAGTGTGTGTGTTATCAACAACACGAGTGCGTTTTATTTTACGTTCAACACAGTGTGAGCGTTATCAACAACACGAGTGCGTTTTATTTTACGTTCAACACAGTGTGAGTGTTATCAACAACACGAGTGCGTTTTATTTTACGTTCAACACAGTGTGTGCGTTATCAACAACACGAGTGCGTTTTATTTTACGTTCAACACAGTGTGTGCGTTATCAACAACACGAGTGCGTTTTATTTTACGTTCAACACAGTGTGTGTGTTATCAACAACACGAGCGCGTTTTACTTTACCTTCAACACAGTGTGTGCGTTATCAACAACACGAGTGTATTTTATTTTACGTTCAATACAGTGTGTGCGTTATCAACAACACGAGTGCGTTTTATTTTACGTTCAACACAGTGTGTGCGTTATCAACAACACGAGCGCGTTTTACTTTACCTTCAACACAGTGTGTGTGTTATCAACAACACGAGTGTGTTTTATTTTACGTTCAATACAGTGTGTGTGTGTTATCGTCCACATGATTGTGTGTTATTTTACGGTCATCTTTTTTTCTTCTTTTTTTTAATACCGATTTGAGTTTCAGTACCTGTGCTTCACTGTATCACCAGAGTAAAGCAGTAAGAACCCCCTCTCCCCCCAAAAAAAACACCACTTTTTACCAGCTCACACACCCCTCCCCCTCGCTGCAACCCCCATCCCAACCTCCCCCCTCACCCCCAGCTGACCTTTTTGCCGGAGGTGAAGGCATGGGGTCCGATGACGGGTCAAAGGGGTGTGCCTCAGGTATGGGGCTGGGTAGATCCACCCCTTCCGCCCCCCACGTCTCCTGTACGCTGGTCCGTGACGACGATGAAACCTGGGGGAAACGTCCACACATGGAGGGGGTCAGGTTGTGTTCACCTATCAGAAAACACTGGATGGCGCTGCGGAGTGCTTGGCTTAAAACAGAAGAGAGGTAATATATAGTACAGGAGGCTGCTCGTCACAGCTACTTTCCATCTCTCTGCTTTGGTGGACGAGTGGTTTGCACAGGACAGGAATCAGACCCCAGCCGGAGTCTACACACATCCCCCAACACATACTCCACAAACACACACACACTCATACTCCACACACTCACTCATACTCCACAAGCACATACACACACCACACACACATCCCCCAACACATACTCCACAAGCACACACACACACTCATACTCTACACACTCACTCATACTCCACAAGCACACACACACACACACACACTCATACTCTACACACTCACTCATACTCCACAAGCACATACACACACACACCACACACACAGACTCATACCTGTCCAGGTGAGGATCTGCCGGGGATGAAGATGGAGGCGTGGGTGTGGTGCCTGAGGTCAGAGTGTGACCACTGGTGGGGGAGGGAGTGGTGGGGGGCGGAGGTGCTCATCTGTGAACCACTGCCCCTCTGCCCCCCCTGGCCTATACCTGAACCACACACACAGAGCAAAAGACACACATAACAGGGTGTGCAGAATGTCTGAAAATAAATGTTATTCAAAATGCTCCTCACCCCCTCACTCCACAACACCTCTTGGTCTATACTGGAACCACACATGGAGAAGAAACACACAACAGGGTGTGCAGAATGTCTGATAATAAAATTTATTCAAAATGCTTCCCCCCAAACCCCCCCATCAGCTAATACCTGAACCACACACACACACACACAGAGAAAACACACAACAGGGTGCGCACAATGTCTGAAAATAAATGTTATTCAAAATGCTCCCAACAGAGAGAAAAAAAAAACACAACAGGGTGTGTAGAAATGTCTGAAAATAAATGTTGCTCGAAACAGACTGATACCAAGCAAATATTGATCACTCCATCAGTATTCAGCACCTGACCTATAGCTGAATCACACACAAAAAAAGCACGAAAACAAAGAATGTCTAAAATCAATGCAATTTGAAACAGACTGACACCAAGTAAATACTGATTATCTCCGTCAATATTTAGTCTCTGACTTGTAGCTGAAGCACACAGAAAAAACAAGGAGGATGTGCTGTGTGTCGAAAAAATAATTTAACTGGAAATGAACGGACACTAAGCAACATCCGCACTCTCTGCATCCATGCTGATCGTTCCGAGGCTGCAGCTTTCAGGGTGTTCAAGGTCTTTAGATCTCTCTTGCAGATATCTATACAGCACAAACTGGGTATACCTGCGGCACGTTTTGTTTGTACCAGTTCTCCACAAAGGGGATCCCAGAATATGATCCATGGAATTCATGACACTTGCACAAAATGAAGGAAAGGAGAACATTTCTTTAAAAAAAACCATGTCATCAGCCTGATGCACCCTATCCCTTCACAGGCATGGTCCTAACTGGACAATCCTCACAATATGTACAGACGATAGGTAAACAACAATGAAGACACATCAACTGCTGTGCAAGATAATGAAACACTTGTACAAAACTGGCTTAAAACACAGGATGGGGGAGGGGAAGAAACAGCGATAGGAGGGGACAGAAAAACAGAAACAAAGCACGCGCGCACGCACGCACACACACACAAACACAAAAAAGAAATCTTGGTGAGATTACTGAAAGCTGTTCACACAAAGACTACTTGACAGAATACCTCCAGCATCAAACAGAAATATGAATTCAACGTTCAAGGTGAGCTGCAATAAACCAGCACATTTGACAGAAGAAAAAAACAACCAAAAGGTCAAACATTCAAAACACCAATGACAAAAACATTATTGTCAACTTATCATGTATCCTCACACACACACTACACACGCACACACTACACACACACTAACATACACATGCACACACACACACACACTAAACACGCACACACATATGACCAGAACACTAACACAAATCCACAACCAAAGTTGATTATCAAATGTATTGCCCTTTCAGCTGATGCTTCTTTACATCTCATTTCAACTCAAAATCAAAGTTAAATCTTGAAACCTGACAGTGTTTCCAAAAATGAAATATATCTTGAAACCTAACAGTATTTTCAAAACTTAGTTATATGTTGAAACCTAAAAGCATTTTCAAAACTTAATTACATCTTGAAATTTATTGTTTTCTTAATGAAATTATCTTTTTTTTTTTAAACAACAAACACTTCATACCCACATGTGGCTCATTTTCAAATGGTAACAAGCATTCTGCCCAGAAATGTCTCCTGCAGGTCATACAAATGTAGTGGTTAGTGTTAAAGTAAGCCATGGTTAAGTTACAGCTGCCGTTGATTAATTTGCATTCATGAGAGAATCAAAAACCAACACACATCTAATTACATGAAATACAACTCCTAAATAAACCATCTCCAGCTGAATATCCCCCCCCCCAACTTGATACAGACTAAATGCAAAGCACCCACCACCATCCGCTCAAACATGTACCGTAATCTACCTTGTAAGCGCCCACTCCCACTCTACACAGATTCCACCCTAAAACTGGCGGGGCGGGCGTTCACTGGTTACTTTACCATCTGTGGGAGTCTATTCCTTATTTAGTTTCACCACACAGCTACTGACTGGGGTGGGAGTGAGAACAGAACGGCTACTGAAACAAGACACTGGATCGTGGGGTCACATTTATACGATCTCACTTTGCTTTAATCAGTTACAGACCCGATGTCTCATGCTGGTGTTGTGTTCTTTAGATCTTAATACCTGCAATGGTTTATAAAGCAACATAATCACAGACAACAAACTCAATCATCATTAGCTCAGACAATTTTCTTTTCTTTTAAATACATTTTCAAATTTTGTTGTTGTTGTTGTTCAAAGTGGGGAGTGGGCATTTTCAAGGTATTTTACCCAATGCACAACTTTTCCCCCAATCTGTGCGGTGGGTGTTTACTAGATACTGGGCGTTTACAAGGTAGTTTATGGTACACATACAGAGAAGCATGCAGGGGAAAGAACACTGAAGCAAACAGAAGGTGGGGGGGTGGAAGGGGGAAGGGGCAGTGGGTGGGGGAGGAGGTCAAGGCCAGGTGAGTTAGTGAGTTATACCTGCCGATTACCTGAGCTGCTGTGGGTGGAAGCTCCACAGGTGGAGGGGAGGAGAGGGGAGTGACGGGAGGATGGAGGAGGGGGCGTGTCCCTGTCCCCCCTCCCACCACCACCACCACCACTGCCAACACCACTCACATCAGAGAGACTGGCAGCAGAGGAGTTCTGCAACGACAATGGGAAAGGGGAAAAAAAACAACCAACTGATGCTGAAACAAGGACTACGTCTCCTTCCCTTCGCAGTAACACTACCGGTCAGGATGACTCTGGAGAGCAGGGGTCTCTATCAGCCTTCTTCTTCTTCTGTCTTCATGGACTGCAACTCTCACCTTCACTTCTACGTGTCAGCTTTTACATGCAGGACGGTTTTTACCCCGCCCTGTAGGCAGCCACACTCAGGAGGGTTGTGAATGCTGGGGACGCTCCTGTTTCTGTAACTTACCCAACGCTGACACGGATTACAGAGACCTTTGATGTGCGCATTTGATCTCCTGCATACGTATACACATGAGGAGGCTAAGCACTAACAGGTCTGCACCTCTGCTGACCTTGGAGATGGAAAAAACCTCCTTCCTTAACCCTCCAGGCGCACTATTTGAACCCAGGACCCTAAGACCTAAAGTCTGATAACCAGTCGGCTGTGGCACCTGTGCCACCAATGTGGCGGCTTCAGGGTCACCCAGTCCTGTTAGTCTGTTAGCCCAAAGTTGCATGCACACAAATGTTTCTTGGACTGTCAGGTATAAGGAGAAAAATACACCATGCAATCCACAACCATTACATAATCCCTTGCCTGCTGAAGACAGTTTTCTTTCAGTTAAATAATTCCTGCTGTCAAAAAACAAACACGAAAAAACAACAACAAACAAATAAATAAATAAAGCAGAAAAGCAGAAGACAACAGAGCCCAAATCTGTGTATCTGCTAACATTGCATTGCATTGCAGTCTCTCAAACTAAAATAATTTACAATGAAATATACTTTTTACGATTAAAAATCATTCAAAATCTGTAGTGTGATCTATATTTTTCCTCAACAAAAAGAAGAAGAAGAAGAAAAGAACATTAATCAAGAAAAACTCTAACAGGCAATCAAGGTGAGTGACAACTAATGAACTATTACCAAAAGGCCAACCTGACCAAAAAAAATCCCATGAAATTTATCTGAGTAAAGAATGGCAACTTGACCGAAACAAAAAATCCCATGAAATGTATTGAGAGATTCCATATTAACAAATGCAGGCAACTGTTTTCTTGAGCATGCACACCAAACTGAATTGTGCCCCCTTACATCTGTTTCCAAGTTCATGTTTTTGCCATGACTGTGAGTACTGCAGCTCTCTTCCCCACACAGGAAAGTTTTAACAGTCTTAAAAAATGACTCTTTTGATTGTTCACATACTACCTCACCTCTCAATGCTAACAACAATCATCGTAAAATACAATTGTCAGGATCAATAGCACTGCATACCTCTCAGAACAGTTTATTACTTGAAGAGTAGTGAAACAAGACTTCCTAGTCATGATCATAAATAAAACTTAAAAAACAACAACAACAAATAGCTGTGATAATACTTAAACTGTGCTTAAACTTTGTCAGTATGTCACCCAGATGTGTATCAAGAGATCGGTCCTTTCCCTAACTGCAAATTTATGCAGAGAAACCCGTTGTGACAAAAAGATATACAAATACAAATACAAGTTTGAAAGGCTTAAAAACCAGTTTGATAAATCAGAATTACACTGAATATGAAAGGCTGAAAAAACAGTTTAATAAATTGGAGTTACACAGAGTTTGAAAGGTTGAAAAATCAGTTCGATAAATCAGATTTCCACTGAGTTTGAAAGGTTGAAAGTTTGATTAATCAGATTTCCACTGAGTCTGAAAGGTTGAAAAAGGAAATTTTCTTCCTAAAATTACGTTTAAGTAACATACTAACCGTGACCCACTAGTGCAGACTCCGGCAGGTGTCTGACATTCCTGTCTTGTGCAAACTTCTATCCGCCTATGCGGAGAAAACGAAAGTAGCTACGGCCGATAACCTCCCGGAAGTAGGTAAGACTTAAGACTGCCGAGTCCAAATGGACGAAAAATCAGTTTGATAAATCAGGACCTGATGTCCGAGCACTGTTCAGATGCAGGGCAGAAATAAGATAAGGTCTGCTGACGCCTGGCAGAATATCACTGTGGATACATGTCACTGTCTTTCAGCAAGTCAGGGAGTGAGATAAGGTGCAAAGTTTGTCAGAAAAAAAGAAGAAAAAAGCACCAAAAATATGGCAATGAATAAACGATTCCTTGTCAGCATAATACACCAATCACATTTCCACAGCTCCTTTGTTATGCAACCAGGATTACTTCCAATTAAAAAAAAAAAAAAAAAAGACAAACCACTTAGAGCATTTCCTGTGTTAAATGTTAGAATGCATACACAATAATACACAAGAGGGGAAAAGGAATTCTTTTTCCTAAAATTAGTTTAAGTAACATACTTACCGTGACCCAAATATTGGTATAACAGTATCATTGAATAAGTGCACAGAACAATACAAAGCCCTGTAAAATGAAAATGTGAATGTATATATCACAGGCAAACAGTGTGGTTTAATTAATCACCGAATCTGCGTAAACACCCCCAAAGTGACAATGTTAAAAGAGTGCAAAGGATACACTGTGAAGATACAAGTCAGTACACAAGAGTGGTGCCATGATCAACTCACTGGTTAGTCACGTCTATGCCGGAGGAGGCAAACAACTAGAAACACAATGGGCAGAGAAGGACTTAGTCAAAGAGAGGAGAAAATATAAACGGTACTCACTACACAAAGCAGAAAAACTGGCAGCGGAGGGAATCTGAAGATGGCAATTTCAGCGATTAATGAAAAGCGAGCAGCACCACCATGATGGCTTATTTGTGTAAATGACAGACGTGTTGTTTTCCTCATGATCTGGTGATTTCAAGGACTACTGCAAAGCATGAAACGCCACCATGACAGCTTATATTATATGACAGATGCATTTTTCTTTATGATCTGGTGATTTCAAGGACTACTGCAAAGCATGAAACGCCACCATGATAGTTTATTTGTGTAAATGACAGATACGTTGTTTTCCTCATGATCTGGTGATTTCAAGGACTACTGCAAAGCATGAAACGCCACCACGACAGATTATTTGTGTAAATGACAGATGTGCTACATACCTTACTTGGGTTGTGTTTATATCAATTTTGCGGACTGCTGTCATGTGTAAATCAGATGAAGTGTACTTTATATGGATCAGTCCACATACTCTGAGGCCTCCTTGATGCTGAAACCTGAACTGCCTTTCTGTACACTGTACACTCTTCTGCAGCTTATTTCCAAAGCTCTCTACCACTTGTGTAACTTCATCTTCACGGTTGATTATTCCTTGTTTCCAGAACCCTCTTTTCAGAAACAACCGCTTTCTGTATATCATGCTCACTGAGTCACTGAATCTTCAGAAAATAATTACATTTTTAATAACAACGATGCAGCAAAAAAAAAAAAAAAAAAAAAAAAAAGGATGAGAAACGGAGGGCTGATGAGAATATGAGCAAAAGAACAAAGAGACGACAATGGACACAAGGGATGAAAGCAAACACAAAACATAGGGAATGAAAGACATTCAAAACAAAACACAACACAACAAAGGAATGGTAGAAATGGGTGGAAGAATGCTTTATTGAAGTGAAAGACAATGGTCAACCATTCAAAAAGTCAAAGAAAATTCCACAACACACAAACACACACACACAGAGGGACTCACAAACACACACACAGACTCACACACACACACCTGGACTCACACACATAAAGATTTATATGTACACATACACACACTTTATTGGAGTGAAAGACAATGGTCAACCATTCTGAAAGACACAGAAAATTCCACAACACACACACACACACACACACACACACAGAGCATCCATGCAACACAAACACAAGCGAACAAACTGTATCTAAAACCTGAAAACAAACAAACAGAACTGAACTTCTACCAGCTTTGGCCAAAAAATATTTTTCTCCACATCCAATTTTAACCCCTTTCAAAAGACAACACCTCTTCCCTTGAAGGTGATCACACACAAACCATCAGTAAATAATGGCTCAATATGTGATTAATCTCATTATCAATCCTATTAGCTCAAACCCAACCCCTGGCGATTTACTTCTCAATCAACAAGTGATGTGAAGACATGAATTTCCAAATTACTTTCAGCTGATTCTGTTGGGTTTTTTTTCAAAACTAGAGTGATGTGGGACAATAAATGCTATCCACAAATGCTATGGGCACTAACTGCCACTATGACCCATGAGCCACTTCAGTACTTGCTTCATGCGCTAGATTTACACTGCACACACACACACACACACACACAGGAACTTGGTCTATTGTCTTATATTGTCTTATCCAAAAGACAAGCACCCAGACCATAGCTCAAATCTGCTGGAGAGGGCAGAACCAAAAATCCAGCATGTGTGTGATTCAAACCAAGATCTTGCTGCTTCTTAGGCAGGTGCTCTATAGATAGGGCCACCACACACCACTTGTGAACTGAAACTGAAATATAATTGCTGACATTTACATAGCTGTACACATTTTCATAATAATAATAATAATAAAAATACTAAATAGGAGAGTTCTTGTGAGACTAACATGCATCACCACACACACTTGTAAACTGAAAATAAAACAGGAGTGCTTGTGAGACCGACAGACTTCATCCACGGGTGACAACAACATGGTACTCAAATCACCCTACATAAGGTTTCTTTTACTTTTCTCATTTGAAAATCACTGAAAAGATTTTACACAAAATCACATGGTATAAAAAAAAAACAAAAAAAAACTTTCCTCATTCATAACTGGTCAATTCAGCAAAAACAAGTTCTTTGTTCTTTTTTTTTTTTTGTTTTATGCGTGCAGACAAAACAATGTGCATCACCATCAACCATTTTCTTTATCCTAACATTTTACTATGTGGAGACAAAGCACAATGCGGCTCAAGGCACAGAACCATGACACTGAACACATTCTTTACTGTCAAGGAGTAGCGTCAACACAGCAAAGCACCTCTCCACACACACCCCCCTCCCTGCCTCACCCTTACCTTTCTGGGGCCAGCCTGTCTGGACCTGGCGTCCTTGGCTTTCTGCAGCGCCAGACGAACAGCCACTGTGTCCTTCTCCTTTTGACTGGCCTTCTCTCCGTCCAGAGACACCTGTACACATCACCACAGGTGTAATCTGTAAGTCGCTGACTAAACACCACGACAGGTGTGCACTGTATAGACACTGACTAAACACCACGACAGGTGTGCACTGTATAGACACTGACTAAACACCACGACAGGTGTGCACTGTATAGACACTGACTAAACACCATGACAGGTGTGCACTGTATAGACACTGACTAAACACCACGACAGGTGTGCACTGTATAGACACTGACTAAACACCACGACAGGTGTGCACTGTACAGACACTGACTAAACACCACAACAGGTGTGCACTGTATAGACACTGACTAAACACCATGACAGGTGTGCACTGTATAGACACTGACTAAACACCACGACAGGTGTGCACTGTATAGACACTGACTAAACACCACAACAGGTGTGCACTGTATAGACACTGACTAAACACCACGACAGGTGTGCACTGTATAGACACTGACTAAACACCACGACAGGTGTGCACTGTATAGACACTCACTAAACACCACGACAGGTGTGCACTGTATAGACACTCACTAAACACCATGACAGGTGTGCACTGTATAGACACTGACTAAACACCATGACAGGTGTGCACTGTATAGACACTGACTAAACACCATGACAGGTGTGCACTGTATAGACACTGACTAAACACCACGACAGGTGTGCACTGTATAGACACTGACTAAACACCACGACAGGTGTGCACTGTATAGACACTGACTAAACACCACGGCAGGTGTGCACTGTATAGACACTGACTAAACACCACAACAGGTGTGCACTGTATAGACACTGACTAAACACCATGACAGGTGTGCACTGTATAGACACTGACTAAACACCACAACAGGTGTGCACTGTATAGACACTGACTAAACACCATGACAGGTGTGCACTGTATAGACACTGACTAAACACCATGACAGGTGTGCACTGTATAGACACTGACTAAACACCATGACAGGTGTGCACTGTATAGACACTGACTAAACACCACGACAGGTGTGCACTGTATAGACACTGACTAAACACCATGACAGGTGTGCACTGTATAGACACTGACTAAACACCATGACAGGTGTGCACTGTATAGACACTGACTAAACACCATGACAGGTGTGCACTGTATAGACACTGACTAAACACCATGACAGGTGCTTTGCCACTGGATAGCAGACGGATTGCTTTCTGGGTCTCAAGAAGTGTTGGCGGATCGTCCAGTGCTTCGTTGGTGGGGACTTGTGGGAGACGGTCTATGGCTTCATCATTTATGGAGGAAGGGCGATTTAAGACACTGTTGAAGTGCTCAGCCCATCGTTCGAGAATGTTCTCCTTCTCGGTGATCAAGGTATTCCCATC
Source organism: Babylonia areolata (assembly GCF_041734735.1). Classification (NCBI taxonomy): domain Eukaryota; kingdom Metazoa; phylum Mollusca; class Gastropoda; order Neogastropoda; family Buccinidae; genus Babylonia; species Babylonia areolata. The sequence continues at coordinate 49,862,229 of NC_134883.1, forward strand.
TGCACTGAGGAGGGGGGATGATCCTGAGGATGTGGGACCATAGACTTCTTTTAAGGCATCATAGAACCTCTTCATATCGTGCCTGTCAGCATATCCCTGGATCTCATCAGCTTTGTCACTCAGCCACTTATCCTGCATCTGGCGTAACTTTTGCTGAACAGTCCTGCGGATGGCATTGTATGCATCTTTTTTTGATGTGGACTTTGGGTTGCTCAGGTGGGCTTGATGCAGACGGCGTTTCTCATCCAGAAGCTGCTTGATTTCATCACAGTTTTCATCAAACCAGTCTTTGTGCTTTCTGGTCATGGGTCCAAGGGTCTCTGAAGCTGTACTATAGATCAGCTCACGCAGGGTCCTCCAGTCAGACTCCACATTCTGGTTGTCCAGAGAGGCGGATTCCAGACGATCTTCCAGCAGCTCCACAAAGGACTGTTTGATGGTGATGCTTTTCAGCTTAGCGATGTTGAGCCGTTTTGGAGCCTTCTGGCCTTGGGGGTGTCTCTTGGGTTGGATTCGAATATTCAGCTTCGAGACTACAAGGCGATGGTCTGTCCAACACTCGGCGCCGCACATGGTCTTTGTTACACGTACATCTTGCCTATCCCTTTTCCTGACGATGACATAATCGATGAGATGCCAATGCTTTGAGCGAGGGTGCATCCATGACGTCCTGTTACGGGTAGGGAGGCAGAAAACTGTGTTGGTTATCAGCAGTTCGTGCTCTGCACAGGTCTGAAGCAAAAGCAATCCATTTGGGTTGCAGTGGCCCACACCGTGCTTTCCAATCACTCCATCCCAGGAGATGTAGTCAGAGCCAACTCTAGCATTGAAGTCCCCAAGAATGATGAGCTTGTCTGCTTTAGGGATGGCAGCAATGACAGAGTGAAGGTCCTCGTAGAACTTCGCCTTCACTTCATCCGGGTTGGTCATGGTTGGGGCGTAGGCACTGACAATGGTGAGGTGCTTCTGGCCAGATGCCAGTGGGAGTTTCATGGTCATAAGCCTATCGTTGACTCCCTTTGGGATTCCAGCTAGCTTGCTGACAAGTGCTGTTTTTACTGCAAAACCAACGCCAGCCTCACGTCGCTCTTTGCTTCCTCGTCCACTCCAGAAGAAGGTGTAACCAGATCCCCGTTCACAGAGCTCGCCTTCGCCTGCAAGCCGAGTCTCACTCAAGGCTGCGATGTCGATGTTGTATCTGGCGAGTTCGGATGCAACTAGTGCTGTTCTCCTTTGGGGTCTGTCCGCGTTATCTCTGTCCAGGAGAGTCCTTATGTTCCAAGCACCAATGGTGAGAGGAACGATCCTTGTTTTTTTCTTTTCTTTCTCTTTGTTTCGACCGCTGATGTAGGGTCCCCGCCAGCCGCGGTATGCTGGCCAGGGTGATATGGAGCAGGCAATTTTTAGGGCACCTTTTCTAGCCCCTTCCTCATGCCAGGGAGGTGAGCAGTGCATTCCTAAAGAGGGCTGCTCAGACGCTCAGACGGCTGCCGAGCTCCATCGCTGCTCCTGTCGACGAAGAACGACCCTATGGCCTGAGCCGCCTGCGTGCAGGTCTGCGGCTGCGACTGCCAGTGTACCCACACCTGTCGTTTCGTCGCTCGCCTGTCGCCACAGGACTTGGGGGTGATGAAATGATGAAGGATGAAAGGTCATTTTGGATGACTGATGACTTGCGCGATGAGTTTGTTTAAAGTGAAGAGGAGTTGCGCAACGTCGACCTCACTCTCTCGTCCGGGTCCACCAATTTCCAGTGGCAAGACTAAGTCGAGACGACTGGAGGATGAGCACGGATGCAGTGGATGACCAAGATATCCTTTCGGTGTCTCATCTTGCTCTCTGCACTCCACAGTGCGTTGCTGTAACCGCCTTCCTCTCCGTTGAACCGATAGGTTTCTTCCGCAGATTCTGCCGGATCCAGACTTCGCATACATGGGTAGACACACCCCGGGGGCCAACTGCGTGTGGCATGCACACAGCACAGTGGAGCTAGATGGCCGTCGGTGGCTCTCCTGAGCCGACGCCCTTTTATGGATCTCCATAAGGGTGTCTAGCCACCCGCCTCACCAGTCCCAGAAGGGAGCGGTGGAAGTGCCGGTTTAGTCATCGGCAACCCGACCCTGAACAGGTTGTACTGGATTACAGGTTACCAGTAGCAGATCTAATGACCTGACCTGACACTAGTGCACTGTATACACACTGACTAAACACCATGACAGGTGTGCACTGTATAGACACTGACTAAACACCACGACAGGTGTGCACTGTATAGACACTGACTAAACACCATGACAGGTGTGCACTGTATACACACTGACTAAACACCACGACAGGTGTGCACTGTATAGACACTGACTAAACACCATGACAGGTGTGCACTGTATAGACACTGACTAAACACCATGACAGGTGTGCACTGTATAGACACTGACTAAACACCACGACAGGTGTGCACTGTACAGACACTGACTAAACACCATGACAGGTGTGCACTGTATAGACACTGACTAAACACCATGACAGGTGTGCACTGTACAGACACTGACTAAACACCATGACAGGTGTGCACTGTACAGACACTGACTAAACACCATGACAGGTGTGCACTGTATAGACACTGACTAAACACCACGACAGGTGTGCACTGTATAGACACTGACTAAACACCATGACAGGTGTGCACTGTATAGGCACTGACTAAACACCAAGACAGGTGTGCACTGTATAGGCACTGACTAAACACCAAGACAGGTGTGCACTGTATAGGCACTGACTAAACACCATGACAGGTGTGCACTGTACAGACACTGACTAAACACCACAACAGGTGTGCACTGTATAGACACTGACTAAACACCACGACAGGTGTGCACTGTATAGGCACTGACTAAACACCAAGACAGGTGTGCACTGTATAGGCACTGACTAAACACCATGACAGGTGTGCACTGTATAGGCACTGACTAAACACCACGACAGGTGTGCACTGTATAGACACTGACTAAACACCACGACAGGTGTGCACTGTATAGACACTGACTAAACACCAAGACAGGTGTGCACTGTATAGGCACTGACTAAACACCATGACAGGTGTGCACTGTATAGACACTGACTAAACACCACGACAGGTGTGCACTGTATAGACACTGACTAAACACCATGACAGGTGTGCACTGTATAGACACTGACTAAACACCATGACAGGTGTGCACTGTACAGACACTGACTAAACACCATGACAGGTGTGCACTGTACAGACACTGACTAAACACTATGACAGGTGTGCACTGTATACACACTGACTAAACACAACAGGTGTAAACTGTACAATCACTGACCCAACACCTGCCCATGTCATAACAGGTGTATTGTATTGCACTGTACTCTAATGTACTGTATTCTATTGTACTGCGCTGTTGTATTGCACTGTATTGTATCAGGTCTGCTTAAAACCTAACAAAGTGCTGTATTAAGACCAAAAGAAAGTAATGAAAAAAAAAAGCCAACAAACAAACCCCCAACAAAACAAAAATTCCACCCAAAATGCCAACACGATAGCAAACTTTCCCCAGCCATTGTGTTGACCAACACCCTCACGTCCCCCCCCCCCCTCACCTCCCCGACCCTGTCGCCGAACATCTCCAGGATACGTGTGCGGTAGTCGACAGTCATGGTGACAGGGTTGTCGGTCAGCCTCAGACTCTCCATGCAGGGCAGCTGGCACACCGGCCGGACGTCCTCCACCTGAACACACACACACACACACACACCTTGTATTGTATTGTATTGTATTGTATTATAGGCCCAACACTTGGCTTATATCACAGACTGACGTAAGTTTACATTTGGGCCAACAGCAAAGTGAGAGCTGTATTATCAATGGTTTCTCCAGTCAACGGGAAACCATTTACAGCTTAGTCTTTTTGTGAAGGACTATGACTCTCAAACTAGGAGGCAAAATTGCACTGGCTCTTAGTGCTGCAGCCTTGTGGGCTCGTTGGCCTTTGGGAACCATCCCAACGCCGACTGTCCTAAAACCCTCTTGGCCAAGAGAGTGGGGATGTACTTGGGCAAGACACTCTCCACTATAATCAAATTCTAGCCCAATTAGTCGGAACAGCAGTTGCCTCCTCTGCTGTTCTGATGGTCATAGTCAGACACGACTGACTATCATATATATATTGTATTACTCTTTTTTGTTACAACAGATTGCTCTGTGCGAAATTCGGGCTGCTCTCCCCAGGGACAGCGCGTCGCTGTGCTCAGAGCGCCACCCATTTTTTGACTCACTTGTGTAAACAAAGTGAGTCTTTGGGGTTTTTTTTGGGTTTTTTTCTGCCGACAATTTTATTTGTTTTCCTACTGATGTGGATTTTTCTAACAGAATTTTGCCAGGGACAACCCTTTTGCTGCCATGGGTTCTTTAACGTGCACTAAGTGCATGCTGCACACGGGACTTTGGTTTATCGTCTCATCCGAATGACTAGCGTTCAGACCACCACTCAAGGTCTAGTGGAGGGAGAGAAAATACTGGCCACCGTGAGATTTGAACCAGTACACTCAGATTCTCTCACTTCCTAGGTGGACGTGTTACCTTTAGCAGTCTAGGCCATCACTCCACACCTTGCTCAGCTGTCGCTGTTCATTAATTTTACGTCTTTGTTTAAAACTAACTTGAAAGTCCATCTGCTTAAACAGGCCTTTGGGTGTGATGAAGCATGGCTAATTGTCTGCATTTTTCCTCCTCCTACCCACCCCACTTTACTCTCTTCTGAAATCATCATGTAGTGTGTGTGTGTGTGTGTCTGTGGGTGGATGTTTGTGTGTGCATGAGTGTAGGTGTGTATGTGCGAGTGTGTGTGTGTGTGCGTGTGTAGAGTAATTTTGTCTCTTGTGTGTGTGTGTGTGTGTGTGTGTCGAGCATTTTTTGTCTCATGTGTGTGTGTGTGTGTGTGTGTGATTGTTCATATCTGCAATTTGTAGTATTGGCTTAGTGTATATATACATATATATGTGCTGCTTTTTCATGTGCAGAAGTATGTTATCATGCACTGCATGCACACAGCTTTGCAACACTGCATAACAGCACACTACACTACACACCACACCACAGTGTGGCAAGTCAAACTTTCCTAGGGAAACTGGGTAGTGCTTTACATGGAGAAACTGTCGCCTGTGTACCTGATAGGTAAATGGGGGAAACGAGATTTTCGCACCTTCCAGGTCAACAGATGTGTAGACCTGCTAGTGTTTTCATCCTCATGATGTGTAGCCACATGCAGATGAACAAATGTGCACACTAAAGATTCTGAAATCCTTGTCAGTAATTTGTATTTGTATTTCTTTTTATCACAACAGATTTCTCTGTGTGAAATTCGGGCTGCTCTCCCCAGGGAGAGCGCGTCGCTACACTACAGTGCCACCCATTTTTTTTGTATTTTTTCCTGCATGCAGTTTTTATTTGTTTTTCCTATCGATGTGGATTTTTCTACAGAATTTTGCCAGAAACAACCCTTTTGTTGCTGTGGGTTCTTTTACGTGCGCTAAGTGCATGCTGCACACGTGACCTCGGTTTATCGTCTCATCCGAATGACTAGCGTCCAGACCACCACTCAAGATCTAGTGGAGGGGGAGAAAATATTGGCGGCTGAAATGAAATGAAATGAAATGAAATTATGGTGCTTAGAGCCTCGCCGACCACTAAGGCCATCTCAAGGCTATCGCCGCGTCAATTACTACTACAAGGCTAAAAAAAACAACCAATTAAAACGAGTCACCACTTCAAACTTTCCACTCCAAAGTTTAAAAAAAAACTTCCATAGTTTAAAACCTTCAAATCTGGTTAAAAAGGTTCACTTCTTTTAAGAAGTCCATCAGCGCCCACGGAGGGACATCACGAAACAAAGTCTTCAAAGAAACCGCCGTGTAATGTCTGCGTCTAACGTCATGCAGATCCCAACAGTCAAGGAGCACGTGTTTCACGGTGAGAGGCTCGTCACAGGGAACGCATCGAGGGGCCTCCTCCCCCTTCAACAAGTAAGAATGAGTAAAAAAAGTGTGCCCCGTACGCAGTCTGCACAGCACAGATTCCTCCTTTCTGTTCTTCACCCCCGAAGGGAGGGTCTCCCCCAGGTCCGGACGGATCTGGAAGAGCTTGTTGTCTATCTGGGTGTTCCATTTCTCTTGCCAAAGATCTTTAACGTAAGAATTGACCTTCCGCTTCATGTCTGTATAGGGTACCAAGGATCTGGACAATTCTTTCTTTACAGCGTTCCTGGCCAGCAGGTCCGCCCTTTCGTTACCACGAATGCCAACATGTCCGGGAACCCAGGCCAACACAACCTCGTTTCCTTTCTTCGTTGCAAGAGTAAAAGTTTCATAAAATTCCAGCAGTTTGGGATGAGTGATATTCCTGCAGGCGATCGCCTCCAGGGCTGATAAGGAGTCGGAAAAGATCATGAATCTCTTCTGTTTGGAAGAGAGAACCATTTTTAACCCCAGGACCAGTGCAGTCAGTTCCGCGGTGTATACCGAGCTGTCGGACAGGATGTGTTCTGTTGAGGGCCGGTCAGGAAAGGCGGGACAGAACGCAGATGCGGCGACTCCGTCCTCTGACTTGGAACCGTCAGTGAAGATGCCTTGAAAGGTGGGGAATTTGTGGCACAGTTCCGAAAAGTAGGTTCTGTAGGCCAGAGAACTGGTGGTGTCCTTACGGTACGAGGCCAGATCAAATCGGACCTCAGGTGTTGTAAAGGTCCACGGGGGGCTGTCAGGGAACTTAGAGAAATCTGAGATGCCACCGACATCCAGATCGGCATTTTCCAAGTGCGGCTGAATGCGGAGTCCGAGAGGAGGTATGCAGTTTGGGTTGTCTGTAAATTTCTTATCGAAAGGGTTGTTGAATACAGCATCGTAAGCAGGGTTTGTAGGTTCCGAAAACAATTTCAAATAATAGTTCAGGGTCAGCTTCAGTCTGCGGTTGGAAAGAGGCGGTTCCCCCGCCTCTGCATACAGGCTGTGCACAGGGGTGGTGCGGAAAGCACCCAAGCTGAGACGGAGCCCTTGGTGGTGTACAGGGTCCAACAGTTTCAGGTAGGACGGTCTGGCCGAGCCGTATACAACACTTCCATAATCCAGTTTGGACCGGACCAGGGCTCTGTAGAGGTGCAAGAGAGTCCTCTTATCAGCACCCCAGTTCGTGTGTGCCACAACTCGGATGATGTTCAGGGCTTTTAGGCAAGATATTTTCAGCTGTTCAATGTGGCTGAGAAAATTCAGCTTCTGATCGAAGACGACCCCTAGAAATCTGGCTTCCTTGACCGCCGGGATGGTGGATGTTCCCAGACGGATTTCAGGGTCCTGATAGAATTGGCGAAAATTATGAAAGTGGATGCATTCAGTTTTGGAGGACGAAAATGTGAAGCCATTCTCCTCTGCCCAACACTGGATTTTGTTGACGCAGAGCTGAAGCCGTCGCTGGATGCTGGCGTACGTGCTGCCGGTTGCATATAAAGCAAAATCATCCACGAACAGCGAGCTGTCCGATCCTTTCTGAACGGATTGAACGATGTCATTAATTTTGATGCTGAACAGAGCAGGCGACAGGATGCTCCCCTGCGGGACACCCAGCTCCTGCTCGTGAATGTCGGACAGGGTGGTGCCGACTCTCACCTGGAATTGTCTGTCTTGTAAAAAATTGTGGATAAACTGAGGCAGGTGTCCTCGGAAGCCGAGCTTGTGCAAGTTGGAAAGAATACCAAATTTCCACGTGGTATCGTAAGCTTTCTCCAGGTCAAAAAATATGGCCACCACATGTTGTTTGTTGACGAAAGCATTTCTTATCGTGGTTTCCAGACGAACCAGATGGTCAACGGTAGAGCGATGCTTGCGGAAACCGCACTGTTCCTTCGCCAGAAGGCCGTCGGTCTCTAGTTTCCACATCAGTCTACCGTTGACCATCTTCTCCATCAGTTTGCAGACGCAGCTGGTCAGTGCAATTGGGCGGTAGTTGGAGGGGTTCGAGGGGTCTTTTCCCGGTTTCGGCAGCGGGATTATGAGGGCTTTCCGCCAGGAGGGTGGAAAGAAGCCTGTGACCCAGATGTGGTTATAAACTTTAAGCAGGGTGTCCAGACAGGTTTGGGGAAGGTGCTTTAGGAGTTTATAATGGACTTCGTCCATTCCTGGACAGGAATCCGTACAGGTCTGAAGGGCAGATTTAAGTTCGTTCATTGTGAAAGGAAGGTTGTAATTCTCTGTGTTGTCGGAAAAGAAGTTACATGGTGTTTTTTCTGACAGGTTTTTGGTTTTAAGAAAGCGAGCAGATTTGTTAGCAGATCTCGAGTTCTGTTCTATTGTGGAGGCAAGCAAATTGGCAACTGCTTTCTTCTCTGTGACCAGAGCGTCTGAAAGTTTAAGATGGTGGAAGGTCGGGCATGCGTTTTTGCCCTTAATTCTTTTTAAAACCCTCCACACTTTCTTCTTGGGTGTGTTGGAGGTTAAGGAAGAGCAGAAATCTCTCCAAGACTTCCTCTGGCTCTTTTTAAAAACATACCTGGCTTTCGCCCTCAGCTGTTGATGGGTTCGAACGCTATCGGACTCCGGTCTCCGAAAGACGCGTCGCTGCGCTCTCTTCCGAGACTTGCGGGCCTCCCGACATTCCGCGTTGAACCAGGGCGTTCTAGGGACCTGAGGCTTGGAGGTAGACGATGGGACTGCTGCTATTGGCGGCTGAACCGTGATTCGAACCAGCGTGCTCAGATTCTCTCGCTTCCTAAGTGGATGCGTTACCTCTAGGCCATCACTCCACATCACTCACATCAGGCACATAATGGGGTGGGTTGTGGAAACAAGAACACCCAGCATGCCCTCCTCCCCAAAACAGTATGACTGCCTATACAGCGGGGTAAACATGGTAATACTCACAAAAGCCCTCACAATGTTTCCTGGACAGGTAACTACACTGACTGTTTTCAAGATGAATATATCCTAATCAGACCCCCAGAAAAGCAGAGTGACACAGTAAGACAAGACACATGTGCTTCAACACACCACCCAATAACCCCCTTGTACAAAAGCGGGGCATATAGCACCTTTGACAGGCATCAGTCTGCTGAAACACCTGTGTCGATTTCATCCCGGCCAGCTTCTTCCTAGCCCCCTCTACACACACACACACACACACATAAACTACGAATGGGCTTACTTTGGCTATTTTGTTGTTGCTGACATTCAGCACCTCCAGTGAAAACAGCTTAGAGAATCCTGGAACAGAGAGAGCGGAGTGTATACACACATGCACATAAAATACACACACACAGGCAAACACATGCATGTGCACACGCGTGCGTACACACACACACTGTTTTCAGCTGACTATGACTGTGTGTGAACATTAGTGGAGTGATGGCCTAGAGGTAACGCGTCCGCCTAGGAAGCGAGAGAATCTGAGGGTGCTGGTTCGAATCACGGCTCAGCCGCCGATATTTTCTCCCCCTCCACTAGACCTTGAGTGGTGGTCTGGACACTAGTCATTCGGATGAGACAATAAACCGAGGTCCCGTGTGCAGCATGCACTTAGCGCACGTAAAAGAACCCACGGCAACAAAAGGGTTGTTCCTGGCAAAATTCTGTAGAAAATTCCACTACGACAGGAAAAAATACAAAAAAATGGGTGGCGCTGTAGTGTAGCGACGCGCTCTCCCTGGGGAGAGCAGCCCGAATTTCACACAGAGAAATCTGTTGTGATAAAAAGGAATACAAATACAAATAAGCACTCCTCTAAATCCCCTTCATTGTTCATATACACTGTCTTCAACACGCTCCATCATACCCCTACTGACCATGTGGTTGCCTTGAAAAGAGTATTCACTACCTTTGTGTAAACACACACAGACACACACACACCCTCCCGCACACAGCGTACACTGACAATGCAGGGGTTCTATTTGTTTCCCTTGCAGCGGCAGACACTTGAGGTTGCCCAGCTTGGTGTGCAATCACATCACACACACACCCTCCCCCAACACACACCCATTGATCATGCAGGGACCATGCAGTTTCCCATATGCCAGCAGATACGAGAGGCTGCCCAACTTGCTGTTCACCCCCACCCACTCCCCAACCCCTCCTTCCTCCACATACACACCCCCACACCCCCCCTCAAAGACCATGCAAAGACTGTTCAGTTCCTTTGCAGCAGCAGCAGACGCTTGAGGTTGCCCAGCTTGGTGTGCAATCACACTCACACCCAAACACACACCCTTCGCCCCCACTCCCACCCACCCATCACCCCCACCACCCACACACACTGTACACTGACCATGCAGGGACTCAATGTGGTTCCCCTGCAGCAACAGACACTTGAGGTTGCCCAGCTTGGTGTGCAGGGCGGTCAGGGAGTGCAGGCGGTTGTGGGAGAGGTCCAGGTGGGTCATGTGGCTCAGCCACTGCAGGTGCTCCACCCCCTCCAGCTGGTTGTGGGACAGGTCCAGGTGCTCCACGCGCCACAGGATTTGCTGTCAAACACAGGGTGATACCATTCAGCACAAAGGGGTGTAGCAAAAAAAAAAAAAAAAAAAAAAAAAGTTAAAAACAAACCAAACCAATCATAAGTGGCCCCAAAATGAAGTGGTGGACTGGCTGAGTGGTGGCGTAGTGGTAATGCCTCTGCCTAGAAAGCAAGAAAATCTGAGCACACAGGTTCACATCCCTGTCTATAGCACGGGTGGGAAGGACTGATCATTGTGAAACTAAAAGTTTGCAGCTGGGATCCAGGTGACACTTTGAGTATTAGAGAAACTTGTGTATACATGTCTTAATACAAAACAAAGAGAAAAAAAAGCCAATATGCCAATACAGAAATCTGTATCATACAGACCATCCACCCATGTAATGATTTAAGTCCAATTGTTAAGTCACATGACACACACCTCACCTACGACAAGCCCACATCCACAAACACACACACACACCAGTCCACACACACACAAACACACCTACCTATACATATTCACACCCACACAAACAACACCCACACACATACATTTACGCCCACACACACACACACACACCCAGACCATCAAAGAGCACAGCACCTACCACACTGCTGTCGATGTCCTTGATGAAGTTGTGGCTGAAGTCGACGCGAGTCACATGGTCCCAGCCCCCCACCAGCTCACTGCCGTCCTCCCCCTTCCACTGGGGGACGTCCTGCAGCACCACCTCCTGCACACAGTCCACAGCGCTGTGTCACCAGGCATCAGAACACCCCACAGTCCAATCCCTTCGAGAAGGCAGGGGTCCAGGGATCGCCCAGGCAGGTCCCAGTGGGGTAAAGGGTCGTCAGTCATTCATTGCTGCAACTGCTGTCGTTATATGCACCCAAATCTTGGTGGATGATAGAACACATGATAGCGAATAAATACCGATAAAGATGGCGCCGACACTTATTTGCAGGAAGTGCGCAAAAACAGAACAAGCCGTCTAAGGATACCATATATGTGCATAATACAGAACAAACCATCTAATACCATTTGAGAATAAGATTACGCTGTCTATATAAAAAAAAAAATAATAAAAAGAACCTGCGGTTGCCCGAGCTCAAACCGCAGTCGGCAGTCCCCCAATTCTCTGAAATGGCTCCGGTTTCACTCTGTAATCTCTCTCTCTCTCTCCCTCTCCCTCCCCCATTACATTACTCCTTAGGTGATGTTCACTTTCCAGTGTGTTATTATTGTTGATACTATGTTAGTATTAGTAATATCATTAATATTATCATTGTTGTTGTTGTCAGAGGTAGTTGCGGTAATAGTAGTTTGTTTTTTTGTATTTTTGTTGTTGTTGTTTTTCTTGTTTAGTTTAGTTTTGTCTTGCGCTTCAACCTTCTTTTCATTGACAAATAATGTGTGTATTTTCGCCATTGCGTTTGTGTATTGCTTGTTACATATGAACGAGCACGATATAAGCTTGTTGTTGCTCAAGTCTTATTAACTGAACGCTGTATTGCACCTTGTTTCTTGATATTAAAAAATGTTCAAACCAATTCTCTGAAATGTGCAAATCCGTGGACAATTCTGATATGCAAAATCCACAAACAAAATGACAGACGGGAGAAAAAAAAAAAAAGTCCATTCACCTTGATTGTGGAAGCCGAGCGGAATACTTTCAGAAAGGTGAGGGTCTGTTTGATGGTCTCCAGCCCACGCACCATGCCAAAGTCTGCTGTCTGCAGCTGCAAACACGCACAACATTACAATAATAAGAAGAAGAAGGGAAAGAAGAAGGAGGTGAAGAAGAAAGGGTAGGAGAAGAAGATGAAGAGGACGAGGAGGAGAAAGAGGAGGAGGAGAAGAAGAAGAAAATAATGAAATCTCTCAATTAGTTTCCTGTCTCACGCAGAACAAATCACAAGATCAGCACTCTCTAAGTTATAAATGTGTAAACAATTTGCCCCTTCCTATCTCTGTGACTGCTTTCATCTCTTCACCCCATCTCGCTGTGTACGATCGGCTTCAGGTCCACTATGTTTCTGTGTTCCAAGATTCAAATACTCCTTAGTCAGCCACTGCAACCATTTTCTTTCCATGTTCTTGGCCACTTCCTTAGAAAGTGGCTAATAGTATTGTGTCTTCAATCCAGCCAACACTCCCCACCTTACACACACACACACACACACAGAGTTAATGAAAAGGCATACTCATATTCGAACCGTATTTAAAAAAATCTTCCATGTGATCAATTAACATTCTCTCACACTATGAAGCTGTGAGGATAACTTAAAATAAGATACAACTTTGATGTCTGTAAACACAGCAATTTGCTTTTTGGCTCAAGTACACAAAACATTAAAAACAATTACAGCACAATCATTACAGAAAATGACCATTCATTGAAAAGATGCATTATTATAACTTTATCAATAAGATTAATGTTGACTAGGTTAAAAAAAAACAACACAACAAAAACAAATAAGCACCAGTCATTCAGACTGAAATACCCTCGAAAACAGAGTATGGCTGCCTACATGGCGGGGTAAAAACGGTCATACATGTTAAAGCCCACTCGTGTGTACATGCGAGTGAATGTGGGAGTTGCAGCCCTCAAATGAAGAAGAAGAAGAAGAAAAAGAAGAAGAAGAAGAAGACTGAAATATAAGAAAAGCGAAGAATCATTTCCCGCAACACATAAACTAACATACTCATATACATACCCAATAAGCCCAACTGCACCCCCCACCCCACCCCCATTCTCTCATCCCTCACATATATATACACACATCAATACACACTGGAAACTACAGTGCACCAGTCATGCTACATATCTTTATGAAGGTGTCAGGTTCAAATACACAATAACAAAACAGAAGGAAAAAAAAAAGAGGTATAATGAGACGAGACTGACCTCCAGAGACTGGATGGACTTGAAGAGGCTGAGGTCAAAGGGCAGGAGGTTCATGTTGATGTTGCTGGTGCCCACTAGTTCTGTCCGACCCCGGATCTGTGCAGCCACACACAGCCATTGTGTTGGATTGTGTTGTACTGTGTTGTGTTCTGTTGTGTTGTACTGTATTGTACTGTGTTGTGTTGTGTTGTGTTGTGTTGTGTTGTGTTGTGTTGTACTGTATTGCACTGTGTTGTGTTGTGTTGTGTTGTGTTGTACTGTATTGTACTGTGTTGTGTTGTGTTGTGTTGTGTTGTACTGTGTTGTATCGTGTTGTGTTGTGTTGTACTGTGTTGTGTTGTATTGTGTTGTACTGAATTGTACTGTATTGTACTGTGTTGTGTTGTGTTGTGTTGTGTTGTACTGTGGTGTGCTGTGTTGTGTTGTGTTGTACTGTGTTGTGTTGTATTGTGTTGTACTGAATTGTACTGTATTGTACTGTGTACTGTGGTGTACTGTGTTGTGTTGTGTTGCACTGCATTGTATTGTACAATGTACTGTGTTGTGTTGTACTGTGTTGGGTTGTGTTGTGTTGTACTGTGTTGTGTTGTGTTGTGTTGTGTTGTACTGTGTTGTGTTGTACTGTGTTGTGTTGTGTTGTGTTGTACTGTGTTGTGTTGTACTGTGTTGTGTTGTGTTGTACTGTGTTGTGTTGTGTTGTGTTGTACTGTGTTGTGTTGTGTTGTACTGTGTTGTGTTGTGTTGTGTTGTACTGTGTTGTGTTGTACTGTGTTGTGTTGTGTTGTACTGTGTTGTGTTGTGTTGTGTTGTACTGTGTTGTGTTGTACTGTGGTGTGTTGTGTTGTGTTGTACAGTGTTGTGTTGTACTGTGTTGTGTTGTACTGTGGTGTGTTGTGTTGTGTTGTACAGTGTTGTATTGTACTGTGTTGTGTTGTACTGTGTTGTGTTGTGTTGTGTTGTACTGTGTTGTGTTGTACTGTGTTGTGTTGTACTGTGGTGTGTTGTGTTGTGTTGTATTGCACTGCATTGTATTGTACAATGTACTGGATTGTGTTGTACAGTGTTGTATTGTACTGTGTTGTGTTGTACTGTGGTGTGTTGTGTTGTACTGTGTTGTGTTGTACTGTGGTGTGCTGTGTTGTGTTGTGTTGTGTTGTACTGTGTTGTATTGCACTGCATTGTATTGTACAATGTACTGGATTGTGTTGTACAGTGTTGTATTGTACTGTACTGTACACTGTTGTACTGCACTGTATTGTATCATACTGTAGTATCATACTGTATAATTATTAACATCATACAACAGTACTGTATCTTATTGTTCATTGTTGTTGCTAGTGCCCACCCATTCAGTCTGTCCTCTGGTCTGCTCAGTCGCAAAAACCATTGAATTCTTTTGTATTGCATTGTATTGTATTATACTGCACTGCAGACACATACCAGCATTGTATTGTATTGTACTGTATTGTATTGTATTGTACTGTATTGTATTGTACTGCAGCCACAAACCAAAATCAGTGAAAGAAAAACGGTGCAAAGATTCCACATTACTGTATTTTACAGACAAAAAGGAGCTTTGGACAGTAAGGCGTATACCCCAAATTTCAAGTAACTGAAAGATGGATTTGACATCATCACTAATCCATCTGTGATTCAGGAAAAAGGAAATTTTCTATCTAAAATTACGTTTAATTACACATACTTACCGTGACCCAACTAGTGCAGACTCCGGCAGGGGTCTGACATTCCTGTCCTGTGCAAACTACTATCCGCCTATGCGGAGAAAATGAAACTACGGCCGATAACCTCCCGGAAGTAGGTAACCTCCCCTTTGTCCCGCTGGCTAGCACCCTCTTTTTCCCGGCAGCCATCATGACTCCTGTCCTGTGCTCTCCATACGGCTAAGTTTTTTTTCGTATTTTCTGTCTGTCTGTCGATTCTCTGGCGTTCTGGTTTTTTGTCAAATTTTGTCTCGAACCAGGTCTTTTGTGAAAGGGAATTTGAAACAGAGAGTTCAAAGACACAGCACTCACATATAATTCTTCCAGAAGGACACAGTTGTGTTACCTGTAAGTGCTTGGTCCTCGTGATGAAATCCAGTATGTGACCAAGGTCCTTTTTCACATCCCCGCTATCTGCCATCGCAACAGACACAGGCTGTGATTAATGTACGTTGACGACTGATGATGGCGCTGTTAAAATGCTTACAATGCAATGTCTTTGATTTGCAAAAACACAGCCTATTTTGCAAAAGGAAAAAAAGCATAAACAAAGTATGAAAAAAAAAAAAAAAGGTTGAGAAACATGTCAAAGGAACTTATCTGGTAGCAAAATGATGAGAAAAAAAAAACAAAAAAAAAACCCAGAAAAAGAAAACATGGCTGTTTTAGAATTCTTGAAATAAATCTTAGTGTATCAGGCTTGATATAAACGTAAAGGAGAATTATATGACATATGTACATACACAAAAACATGGACTCGCCAAAATGCACTCATACACACACACACACACACACAGGCATACATACGTACACACTCACACAAACACATAATACACACACACACACATACACATATTCTCTCTCTCTTTCACACACACACACACACACATAAACATGTACCCACCCACACAAACACAAACTGACCCACACCCCCAAACACAGCCAACACTGCAGGACAACAAAAGGCACTAACCAAGAGACACCAAAGGGACACCTACCACAGGTGGGCTCTGGCAGTTTGAGACGCTCCGTCAGGGAGTGCAGCTGAAGGGGAGTCACCCGGAACACCTCGTTACTCTGCAGCAGCATCTCTCCTGAACACAAAAATTTGTTGGTTTTTTTTCCCACCAGTGGAGTGTTGGCCTAGAGGTAATGTGTCCACTTAGGAAGCGAGAGAATCTGAGCACGCCGGTTCAAATCACGGCTCAGCCACTGCTACTTTCTCCCCCTCCACTAGACCTTGAGTTGTGGTCTGGACGCCAGTCATTCAGATGAGATGAAAAACTGAGGTCCCATGTGCAGCATGCATTTAGCGCATGTAAAAGAACCCACGGCAACAAAAGGGTTGCTCCTGGCCAAATTCTGTAGAAAAATCCACTTCGATAGGAAAAACAAAAAAAACTGCACGCAGGAAAAAATACCAAAAAAAAAAAAGGTGGCGCTGTAGTGTAGAGACGTGTTCTCCCTGGGGAGAGCAGCCCGAATTTCACACAGAGAAATCTGCTGTGATAAAAAGAAATATAATACAAAATTATGTTTCACTAACATACTTACCGTGACCCACTGGTGCAGACTCCGGCAGGGGTCTGGACTCCTGCCCTGTCCAAACTACAAGTCCGCCCATGTGGAGAAATCAAAAGTAGCTGTGGCAAATAGCCTCCCTTATGTGTGTGTGTGTGCATGCGTGCCTGCATGTGTGCATGTGTGCTTGCATGCATTTTTTCTTAAATCGTCAAAATAGTAAGCTGAAGAAAAGGCATTAGTGAGAAAGCAAGACAATAGTAGAATAGCACAGAAATAAAAGAGAGGGTGGTTTGTGTAGAACAGGGAAGGGAAAAGAAGGGGATGAGAGAGAGAGAGAGAGAGAGAGAGAGAGAGAGAGAGAGAGAGAGAGAGAGAGAGAGATGTGGGAGAGAGACAGAGATGAGAGAGAGACAGATGACAGAGAGATGAGAGAGAGACAGATGAGAAAGCTCTATAGAAGTGAGAGAGAAAGAGATGAAAGAGAGATGAGAGAAAGATGATGAGACACACACACACACACACACACACACACACACACACACACAGAATATATTATTGACATGAGCATGATTTTATATAAATCAGCTACACTAAAAAATCACATGTGAGGTGCGTGCAGCATACTTTGTACATATATCAATATGGCAAGTGTTACATGAATTATTAATTTTGAAACAGGAGGCAATGACAGTTACAAAAGTGTTTCATTATTATTTCACTAGTTTCAGCATTATGATGCCTACAGAAATGTGGGTGAGAAAAAGTTTTAAACACGGGAGAGAATGAGAAAGCACACAGAGAGAGACAGACACAAATAGACAGAGAGACAGACAGAGAAAGAGGGAGTGAGAACATTAGAAAATAAAAGAACAAAAACGACAAAAAACACAGCCTGATTCAGGTATATTTACAGGAGTTGAATTACAAAGAAAAGATATGTATTGTACATGTAATATCCTATGGATATGAAGTGCTTGTCACATGATTCTAGTTACCTCTGTTGTATAAGTCCTCAGCCATAGTTTGCGTAATGCCATGGATTTCCTGTAAAAGCAAAGGTTGACTTCCAATACATGATGCAGAATTAACACACATTATCTATCATTATTAATTTTTTTTTTATTAAAAAAAACTTGGGTAAGTATAGTTCAAAATGCTCAGATTATAAATCATAAATGTCATCATTATCATTATATCTGTAACAGGAAAGATAAGAAACAGGGCTGGTTGCACAAGGAGATCTTTGCAGTGCTAAGTTTGCTGAGAGTTGAGAATGTTCCTAAGTACATGGAATTTACAGTGGAGTTAGGAACATTCTTAATGTCAAGCAAACTTAGCGCAGCTAAGTTCACTTACACAACCCACCCCAGGACACAATATATATATATATATATATATTTGTATTTCTCTTTTTTATCACAACAGATTTCTCTGTGTGAAATTCGGGCTGCTCTCCCCAGGGACAGCGTGTTGCTACACGATAGCGCCACCCATTTTTTTTGTATTTTTTTCCTGCGTGCAGTTTTACATGTTTTTCCTATTGAAGTGGATTTTTCAAACAGAATTTTGCCAGGAACAACCCTTTTATGTGCGCTAAGTGGATGCTGCACACGGGATCTTGGTTTGTTGTCTCATCCGAATGACTAGTGTCCAGACCACAACTGAAAGTCTAGTGGAGGGGGAGAAAATATCGGCGGCTAATCCATAATTCGAACCAGCGCCCTCAGATTCTCTCGCTTCCTAGGTGGACGTGTTACCTCTAGGCCATCACTCCACCTATATATATATATATATTTTTTTTTTTATAATTTTTTTTAGATACATATACAAATACATAACTATTAAGAGGCTTCAATATTACTCACTGAGAAACAGTTTAACATCAGTAGACTCTCCCATATACTGATATAAACAGTGAATACATGCAAAAAGACATTCAAACAAAAGCATAACATATGGCATCTGCCACCAAATGACCGACAGAATCTTGGGGAAAAAAAAAAAAAAAAAAAAAATCACCTAGCTTGCCACAGAACTCTTTCACCCAACACAGCTGTGTAACAAAGCAGCCAAGCTGTTAACTTTTAGCCAAGGGCAGTAGTAGGGACAAGCTCACACTGCCTAAAAAAAAGTACAAAATGCTCCCAATGGCATGTGTCTCAAACAGGGGACACACACACACCACACACACACACACACACATATGGTCCAGTTTAATTAGGAGCCCTGTTGGTTCTTTGTTCTAATTGTACTGCTTGACCAGCTAGTTTGTTTTATTTTGTTTATATTCTTTTTTTTAATGCCAGTTGAGGAGAGAGGAGCAGGAAAAATAGTGATGATTTGTGGCATGGGTGGGCTAGGGAAGATGATGGATTTTCGTCTAAAATCACAAGTGTGGACAGACGTTAAACAAAAGAATGAACACACACACACACACACTCACATAGAGGTGGAAGTGGAGGAAGGAGGTGAGGGCGGGGGGAGGTCGTACGGCCAGCAGGTTGAGAACCGTCTGCAGGTACAGCTGCAGGTCATGCTGCCGTTTCTTCACGAAGGACTCCGTCTGGTTCCCAAACAGCTTCTTGGGTGGCAGCAGGCCCTTGTCCACCTTGTGGCTGGCCACCAGCTGTGGGTTTCAGCAAGCATACAGGTCAATGACAACAATTCATAGTGCTTGCATATGGTGTTTTGTGTGTGTGTGTGTGTGTGTGTGTGATTTTGTTCAGCTTTTCAGGAATTACAGTCCCCTGAGCAGGCTGAAAGCATATTGTGTCAGTTAGTGAATCAGTGAAAGAGTCTGTGTGTGAGATACGGATACGGATACGGATGTTTTATTCAATATAGGCCATGGCCCCTCATGAAGGGGTGGTGTAAACAAACATTACAGAGGTAATATATTCAGATATATAACATAACACAGTTGTAACCTGAAAATGAGAAAAACAGTCATTATCTGCATTTAGTCTTATTCACACATAATAACAAAAAAGCGGAAAACTAGCACACACTCAACTGCATATTGTATTTCTAATCTTTAAGGCTTTATACAAGTAAATTGCTAGCTGTTTAGTTTGATAGATACTGATATCAATCATGCATTAGATGTCTGAGAGAGAGAGAGAGAGAGAGAGAGAGAGCTCAAAACCAGATGTTTCATTGAGAGTCAAAGGATAAGCTACAAACTTCTTTTCACCATGCTCTCTCACCAAAGACAACAACAACAAGAACACAATAATAATAATAATATAAATAATAATGATATTATTATTATCATTAATATTAATATCATCATAATCATATCATTACCAGTATCATTACAGAAAAATAATTAAAACAAATCAAAAGAAGACAAAGAAGAAGAAGAAAATGAAGGAAGAGGAGGAGGAGAAAAAAAAGACAACGCACAATAAATGAAAAATGAAAGAAAAAAAAAAAGCAAGAACGAAAGAACGAAAAATACCATCATCTTAATGAGATCATAATCTTTACCCATTAGATTTAGAAACAAATCAAAGAGAGAGAGAGAGACAGAGAGAGAGAGAGAGAGAGAGAGAGAGAGAGAGAGAGAGAGAGAGAGAGAGAGAGAGAGAGAGAGAGAGAGAATGTTGTGCATGCATGCGTGTGTGTGTGCGCGCGTTGATGTGGAGTACACATGCACACATGCTAACATACTCAATGCTCATACTGCTGCCAGCATATGTATGCACAGGTGTATAATTTGTATGTGCAGCCAGAATGCATCTGCATTTCCAAGTACCTTTATTCAATCTAAAACAAACTGCAATATTATTTCATCCCCTTCTTTCATCATTTATAAATAACTTCTCACTTACAAAATACAATGGAGCATAAAGGTTTTGACAAATGTAGAAAAAAAAGAAGAAGAGGGAATGGAGTGGTTATATGAAATGAATAAAAAAAATTGCAGATATATCAAAGAGCTCATTTCTCATGTAACACTAATCATAATTTATATCCAGCTGTGTTCTAAACTAATTGAGTCATCAAACAAAAAGGCTTAAAACAGATTCTGAGTCAACAGGCTGTGTGATAAAAAAAAAAAAACATTAAAAAAAAAAAAAGAAAGAAAGAAAAAGACACCGTAAAAACTATCCAAGTTATATACAAAAAATTCAATTGAGCATCTGATGATTTAACAATCAAAAAACAAAAACAAAAAAACCCCAAAACAAACATGTCAACAATCAGTTGAACACTATAATGTATGAATCATATACTGAGTGATAATGAAAACAAACAATAAAAAAAAAAAAAAAAAAAGAAGAAAAAAAAAAAACCCAAACCCCCACACACACACACAAAAAATCAACACACACACATCAGATGACATTCTTTCCCACCACCACATTCCCTCCACACGCATTCAGCTGAACAGAAAACTTTATCCAAATTTGTAGCATTTAGAGCGGTAGTAAAAAGCAGTACCTTTTCATGGAGTTCATGGAATTCGCTGTATCTGTGTCTGACAGTCCATGTGCAGCTGTCCACAGTCATCTCTATGGTGTAGGTCTGGAAACGGAAACCATAAGTAGCCCATTAACAGGTTGGAATGCTTGCTTGTTTGTTTGTTTTTCTCCCCCTCTTTAATGATCTGTTAACTGTAGGGACATTTATCATGTTTATTTCCTTTGGTACCAACACCATACAGTAGCTGACACATGCAAACACACACACAGACGTGCACACACACACACACACACACACACACGAGCCTGACACATACACACACACACAGAGACGCACACACACACAAACCTGACTCACAGTCACACACACACACTGACACTGTATCCAAACTGAGAGAGGGAGTGAGTGGGAAAGACATTTAACCAAAGATTTAACACACACTTGAGCAAGTAATTAATGAACACCCCACCCCCAACCCCCCTCCTAAAATGTGTAAGCTATTTCTGAATCAGTGCATCATAAAATCACCGAGAAGAAGAAGTGAATGAGCACTTGCACCTGTTATCTTCCTATAAAGAGCAAACAGATCAAGGCAGCTGCTGTACTCTCAGCAAAGGCCATTGTTTTTATCACATTATCTTTTAGCTGATAAATATATGGCCAGGTGAGTCATGAAACAACTGCTGCATAATTATTACAATGATCATTATGTACTGATGATCCCACCAGGCGCTGTGAACAGGATTAAAACTCCGGACCCTCGGACTGAAGGTCCAACACTTTAACCATTTGGCTGCTATGCTTGTCAAAAATGAAACTAAAACCAAAGAGCCCTGTCATTGCTGAAATTGTTTCTCTTATTTTTTTTTCACCTCTGGCCCTTTGCAGGACTTTTTGGCTTGTGCAATAGTCAAGTGGTTAAAGTGTTTAATCCTGGTCGCAACGTCCTGTGGGTAAGGGGTGGTGATTTCTACTCCCACCTCAACAACATGTGTAGACCTGCTAGAGCCTGAACCCCTTTGTGTGTGTACACATACAGTGGAAATATCTATCTATCCATATAATATATCTATGCACACACACCCACATACACATTATATATATATACATGTTTAAGATCCTGTTATACATGTCAGCAGTCAGTGAGTTATGAAAACAAACATACCCAGCATGAACATCCCCAAAAATTGAGAGTGGCTGCCTATGATGACACGGGTAAAAACAGTCATACAAGTAAAAAGCCAACTTGTACACTGAGTGAATGCGGGAGTTTCAGCCCAAGAATACAGAAGATGTGGAAGTGACAACTTAAAAATTACCTTTGAATGGCGAGCATTCCTGGTGAAGTACAGATCTCCCAACTAACTGACTGGCTCAATAGCTGACGGGTTAGAGAAACTGGTTACCATTGTAAGCGTCTATAACTTTCATACTGTTTATATGATTCAAATTCCAGCCATGTCTTGTCGAGTGAAAGGTGGAAACATTTCCCGACTTCTCTCTCTAGTAACTAATAATGTGTTGACTTGCAAATGCTACTGTCACTTAAGTGATTTATGCCTCAACGGTCAATGTCTAGTTTGTGTTTTTATATGCACACAGGTGATCAAAAATACACACTGATGATTCTTGTACCAGGTTCATTGAGCTATGGAAACATGTGTATAGTGCTCATTGTCATGAATACAATATCCATCCTTTGTAAGGCTGCCAACAAGGCAAGATCAACTGAAGATGTCTGCTCACTTCAAAATTTACAAAGACTAAGCATAGACAGTAACATCAGTGTAACATCATATGCAGTATAATCTGCACAATTGGCTGTGAGTCAGTCCACTGGATGGAGAGGTACTAAAGGTATAAATGCTGTCCATTATGATTATCTGACAAATCATACAAACACCAGGACATGACTCCCTTTGAATTTGTTTCTCATTCAACTGTGCTATTTGTATTTTTCAATGACATACATTTCAAAATGTATATGATCAAAAGACGCAATGTACATGAATCATACACTGATACAGTGTCTGCATGTTCTCTCTCTCTCTCTCTGTCACACACACACACACACACAGAGCTTGAACTATAAATATACTGTATGCATGAAACTGATGAATTATTTATACTGCGCTTATGTGCATATATACCTGTAGACACAACCTTGTAGTATAAACTTTACATTATTCATTGCATGTGAATACAGTCATTGACAGACACAGACACAACACACTCACTTGCATACGGACATGTCTCATTGTCTGATATACAATTTATGAATGAATGCATATGATATATATATATATATATATATATATATATATATATATATATATTACATATATTATTACCAGCACAGCACTTACTTCTGTGGCATACAATGTGAGGTACTTTATTCATATAATGTATACTGTGAGAGCGAACTTTGCTCAGTTGATTCTTACAATGATGTGGCAATGAAAACCACAACAACTGGTGACATTTACAACAACCAAACAGTATCTTTCGGTATTTATATGATGAGGTCATCTGCTGAGCTTGATGCCGCTCAAATCATTTCAAACTAATGTGTTAAGATCACATAACAATTGAAATGATATGTTTCCATTGCTGCTCTCTCTCTATATATTCTCTCAATCTCATCCATTACCCGAATTTGAAACACATTTTGATTCTGAGACAGACTGAGCATTTCCCAAGAGGTGTCAAGACACAGACAATAGACAGAGAAAAAAAAATTGCTACACAGTCAATAACCAACAAATGTTTAAGCTCCCATATGGGGTAGTTAACTTCGTAATGTAACACACACACACACACACACACACACACACACGCACATACACACACGCGCGCACACACACACACTGACACACACACATATTTACAAAGTCCACTAGATGTCCACTGGATAAGTGGGCACTACAAGTGAGAATGCTGTGCACTATCTGCTATAAAGCAAAGACATGCCAACAGTTGATGATTAGTGCTTTTCACAGAGGATTATCAAATAGTAATAAGCGGGACAGTTCAATTTTCTGGATTTCTTTAATTTATAGTAAATTATACCTTTCATTTCCATTTATATATCATATAATATATGCATTGTGGCAAAAAGCACCAAGCAAGATTGGTTTTCATATAAGAACTAGTTCAACTACTGTGTGACCTTGTGTTACTTAGGAATAGGAGTTAACATAATTAAGCATTTGCATGTACTGTCACATTTCTTGGCAAAAACAACAAAAGACGTTATAATTATTTGATCGCAAACTGCTATGAAAAACAGAAAATGCTGAAATTTTCATGTTTAGGTATATCACTTCTAAGATAACAAATAAATTGAGTCCAGCATATGCTGAGCAGATATATGTCAAGAAGCTGTTCTAGTTGTATATTTTTCCTGCATGTTTCAAGAATCTAAAAAAAAAAAAACAACCAAAAAACCCCAAAAAACCCAACAACAACCAAACAAAAAAAAAAACCCAAACCAACAAACAATAAATAAATTGACATGGGTTTTAACTTGTGTACCACAATCTTTGTTTCAGAATGGATCAGTTGACAGTGTCATTGGCCTTGGCATATGAGTATCAGTTGGGAACTTTTAAGTTGTCTGACACTGGTTGTGCAGAGGGTAGTAGCAACTTTGCAGCAGTTAGAAACATGAATTGGATTCTTTTCGTTTTCGAATAAAGGAACTAAATCATACTGTTACACTGGTGTTTGAATATGTAGTAGAAAACAGTAATACCAATAGCAGTACTAGAGGTTGTTATGGTGGTCCAGTTATGTGTGGTGTCACATCCTAAAACCAGAAAAGACGTTTCACTATCAGGTTGTATGTCATACACAAATGTCATTTATAGTGACATTGGGTGGCCTTAATGTACATCTTTAAGCCTCAAATTTCTTGTAATGTTGCCTGAATGGGTGACTGTTCAACAAAGAACGTCTTGTCTAGGTCTACCAGCGTATACTAGTCCACAATTCAATACAGAGCTAAGTGTTCGGAGTCAGTGTCGATGAAGAAAGTCGTGCGACACAGACGTTTTCTACGATTTGAATGAACTTACCGTGAAATTCTCATTTGTTTCTGATCCAGTAATCTGAACCGTTCTGGCGGCAGAAAAACTGTCATCTCTGCCAAAATGCGCCATGTTTCATTGTCAGACTGATCAAGCAAAACCCAATTGCTGATCAGAAACTTCCTCGTCTCGTCTGCTCGCTCCAGGACAGCGATTTTCTGTCAAAACACAAGCCCCCTGGAGGATCACTCTGTTGCCCTGAGAATTATTTCCCTTCAAAGTCAAGGTCGACCACTTTCATAATTTCAAAACCATTACATCTGTTCCCTCAAAGTTAAGGGCGTTCAGACCCTGCAATCAATCAGCCTGGGTTATCAGCAGGGTGGTTAGTAAAGAGATCTGATTTCGGTGTTTGTGCGATCGTAACAGTTTCTCCGCTTTGAAACAAGAATGGCAAAGTTTGTGAGCAAAGTGCTCCAGTTTAGCAGCAAAGGATTGCGACGATCTTTTCTTTCAAGACTGAACGGGCCGCCACACAGGAGGACAATCGCAGCTCTGTTTGGAGACAGGCATTGCTGTCACGTTGAGGCTGCACAATGGCTTTGCACTCATAGAATCTGCAGAGACTGTCCCATCTCGAGTGATAAACACTCATTCCATACACACAGTGCTTTATTCTCATCAGAAGATGCACAGCAAAAGGACGTTTTCACAACAGAGAATCTCATAGGAGCCTGGTTCGATGAAATAAACACCTTCGGCACAGTACATATTCGCAATGTGCCCTTTGACATCCACATTCAACCGCTCAACCCTTTGGATTACCCAGAACTCAACAAAACTATTGTAAAATTATACTACAACAGTGCCAGCAGGCAGCCTCTGGTGGGCTACAAACTGAGTGAGATGGGCAAGCTTAGTAACACCAAGGTGTGTGTGGAGGGGGGGAGACTTGACGTCTCATGTGACGTGCCACAGGGTGTGCAGCTTCCCCTGGTGTGCGTCATTACTGTGCCACTCAAGTTTGGTAAGTCATGTGTGTGTGTGTGTGTGTGTGTGTGTGTGTGTTTCAGTTTTAGTTTCTCTCGGAGGCATCACTGCATTTGAACACATAATATAATATATACACTGCACTACATCTGCTAAACAGATGCATGACAGCAGCATAGCTCAATAAGATAAGAAAAGAATAACTATTATCTCCAACTAGAGAATTTTGGTCAGGTGCATTATCACAACATAGACAAGTAAACAACATGGGGACCATAACTGGGAAAAAAACACACACAAAAACAACACAACAGCTATAAGGAATATAATGAAGTCACATTTGTAAAAAATATCACATATGCTGTTTTGAACATTCATTCTACATGTTGCACTTAATGTATGAAATGTGAAAACAGAAATGATTAATAAACATTATTTTGAATATAATCATTAGCATACACTACTATATATTGCACATTGATTGTAAATATAATGCACAAGCCAAGCTTTGAGTGCATGCATACATACATACAATATAGGACAGTAAAGAGGGAAGGTTTGTGGTTTTCAGATGTTGACATTGAAGGTAGTGGAAGTGGCAGTGTGACAATCAGGAACCTGGAGAGTGACAGTGTCAGGGTGCATCTGAAGCAT
Organism: Babylonia areolata; assembly: GCF_041734735.1. Taxonomy (NCBI): domain Eukaryota; kingdom Metazoa; phylum Mollusca; class Gastropoda; order Neogastropoda; family Buccinidae; genus Babylonia; species Babylonia areolata. Next base: position 49,888,975 of record NC_134883.1, read on the forward strand.
GGAGATTGTCATCTGACCAGCCTGAAGGTTTGAGTGAAAAAAAAACTCTGTTATCTTGTGTGTGCACTAGTTCTACTAGTTTCTAGTTTGTTTACATGTTGTTATACTCTTTTCTTCTGAAGTCTTCTTTTCTATAGTCAGTTTTTGTTGTTGTTTTTTTTGTTTTTTTGTTTTGTTTTTTATAACTAATTCAAATTCAGTGAAGACCAAAATAGCCAAATCTGTTATCAACACAACAATATAGATTTTGTCTCATTTCTTTAATGATGGTCTTCTGGTGTGGAATTCATATTTCATTGCAATTTTATGTATACATGATAATATGACTTAGAATTGTTGTATAACAGGTTTATTTTTCTTCATGCACCGTGATGTGTGTTTGTGTGTGTGTGTGTGTGTGTGTGTGTGTGTGTGTGTGTGTGTGTG
>NC_134883.1:49894400-49909400 GCF_041734735.1 Babylonia areolata
TTGATTGGCTAAGAGCGGACCGGGCAAGACGGCTCGTCTTTTCACTGTTAGCCGCGTGAAATTTGGCCAAGCAGAGCAAACTGATAGGCCCAGTTTGCATCAGTTTGACATGGTAAGTATATGTATCACCAAACATGGAGTATAATACAAACTCCTCCTTTCTGTTTCGTTCAGCAGTGCAGAAAAGTCGTCTGCTTGGCAAAAAAACAAAAGCCTTGAAGAAGACTTATCTCCCTTGATATTCTCAGGCGTGGGGTGTTGGTGAAGTGTGGGTGTGAGGGTGACACTGAAAAAGGGAGTTGCATTGTGACTTGTTTTCTCTCTGTCTCCCTCTCTCTCTGTTGTCTGTGTCTCTGGTAGTATGTTTTGATCGATTGTGTATGTGGTTTTTGCTGGTGTGTGTGTGTGTGTGTGTGTGTGTTTGTGTGTGTGTGTGTGGTTTTTGCTGATGTGTGTGTGTGTGTGTGTGTGTGTGTGGTTTTTGCTGGTGTGTGTGTGTGTGTGTGTGTGGTTTTTGCAGGTGTGTGTGTGGTTTTTGCCGGTGTGTGTGTGTGTGTGTGTGTGGTTTTTGCTGGTGTGTTTGTGTGAGTGTGTGTGTAACTGATTGAACCATCCTGGATTTGTTCATATTGTTGATGTGACTTAGTCACTTACATTTCAGTACATATTCATACATGATTTGTTTGTTTTTTCCCATACCCGGTGTGTGTGTGTGTGTAGGTGTGTGTGTGTGTGTGTGTGTGTGTCCTTACCACGTTCATCTTGGGAGCGTGTTGTGACAAAACGAGGATCAGTGCTTGTTTGGTAGTAAAGTGTTGACACACAAACTACATCTGTTTCCATAAACTGGTTGTAATAACGTCACCGTAAATGGTCATAAAATACCTGCATTTAAATGCTGCAGTTTCTCATTTGTTGATGTTGATGCAATATTTTGGATCTGTGTTGATATTGAATATATCCATTATTTTGACCAAAAAAACCTATAAAAAAAAAAATCAAATTACACATTCAAGCACACACTACACACACACACACACCACATATGCAGAAACCCCGAAACTTGATTTTCAATCAGTACACACGCACACACGTTTATTATATATTATCACGAGCTGCAATAATCCAGTAATCACTTCAATCATTGAATCATATGCACACCATGATAATACTATGCTCAACCCAATGTTTCACAAAATGGCAGATTGTGGCACATCACAGTTAGTCATCTTCACATGATTTCACTCATTACATGGTTCTTACGACAGGGCTGGTTGTCACCAGCCTTTATGAAATCATATCGATGCATTTCAGTTAGTGTTACTCTTCTGATCGTTCACAGCCTTTGGCAGGAAAAGGCACAGCTGATTCTGTGATCAGCTCTACATGATGGTGTGAACAGATGTGATATATAAGTAAATTTATTGAACAAATGATAATTTGACTGTTTCTTAGGAGGGGAGGGGATGTTAGTAAACTGAATTAACAAATGATAATTTCACAGTTTCTCGGTGGAGGTTATAGAAGTTAATGAACAAATGATAATTTCACTGTTTCACTGTTATAAGTCAACTCCAAGTCAACTCCAAAACCCAGAGAATAATCACAGCACAATTTTGGGAGGGTGCTTGGGAGGGAGGGTGGGGGTGAAGGGGGGTGGGAGGGACTGGGGAATATGAAGGACTATGGAAACATGCATACTGTGTGGGAAAAACGAAAAGAACATTGAAACACATGATCACAGTTGAACAGCAACAATCCTCAAGATCACTGTCATCATGATCATGACTATAATCTCCATTGTAATGATACAGGAATCATTAGTAGAACTGGATTAAGAAGAATGTTAAGTATAAATATAAGTGTTCACATGCACACACAAACTGGCGATAAATTGGTCATGATTATAATGTTAGACAACGGCAATGACAGCAATGATGATGATGATATCTGGCAGGCAAGATAGCTGCAGGCTGAGATTTGAATGCAAGGGAAAGAAAAGTCACAAGCCCAAAGAAATACGGAATTTTCTATTTGTTCAATGTTTCTTCTTCATCATTCAAACCATCCAATCAAAAGTAAAGCTTAAACATGTATCATGTATACTCATGTGTACTCACTATGTCAGAAGCTGTCTCTTCCTTTTTTGATGTCTTACATACACACTCTAAACCCCAGCATAGCAAATCAAGAGCAAAAGCAATTCACAACAGTTCATAGGTACGTCTGACTGATGAGCAATTATTGGTGATAACAGCAATGTTTCAGTTATGTTGTAAGTGGATTGCATTTTGAAATGTAACATCTTCTTTCCCAAACCATTGATTTCACATGCTACTCTGGTCTGTTGACGGGTGATCATGGGAGATAGTGACTGTGTCCAAGTGCAGTTTATGTTCACTTGCTGTTACTGATACTGTTTTAACTGACATTCAGAATCTTAAAACAAGTCAAGCAATATATGCATCATTCTTATGGGTTCCAGATTCCAAAATCAGTAAATGATAATGTTACACCCATAAACTACAACAGCATTATTTGATTGAATCAAGGACCATATATATATATATTGGTTTTTGATTGAACTACAAATTCAAAATATCAGATATGTCTTTCAGAATTTACATTTACAAAGGTGACTAGAGATTTCTGATTACAAAATACCATGTAATATCATATGGTATGACAACATTAATTCCGTGGTTTTGATCAGAGCTCTTTTTTGTCAGTGGCAAGTTTATTTACATGCATAAAGACAAAGGCCAGAGGGAGAGATGTGCTTTATTTCATGAGCAAATTTTAATCGGCAATATTAACTTATAACTGTAAAAAGCACACAATCAGGCAAAAAACTAAGGGATCGCAAACACACAACCAAACACACTACGAGTCATTATATTTTATTTAGTCTTATACTGTGCAAAACTATAGTACTTTTATTTTAATGTTTTGGTTTGTATGTTTCAAATCACTGAATCAGATGCACAACTGAAATGATCACTTAAACAAGTTATTTCAGCTGTCATCGCAGAATGAATTTCCCATTCGGGGTCAGTATTTAATTTAATCAAGAGACTTTGTCTGAAACAAAAAATGACAAATCATCTTATTTCCTTCCAGCCTGTGTTTTTGATGTAGATCTAAACATGTGACATTTAGTAGGTGCATGAAAAAGGCAGCGGAATCAGACTGGTGTGTTTAAACATTAGTTTTGACAAAAGTATGGTTGATGCTACAGAAATGGCAAGCAAAATATGTCAGCTGAATTATGGTCTAAAAAATGTTGAAGGTACCATTGGCTTTAATTGCTAATGGAGAAGTGAATTCATATCCAGTGTCTAGCGCTCAGCACAGGAAGTTTGGGGGTGGAGTCCTCTCATCCCGCCGTTTTAACCTTCCCCAACTGAAGTCAGGTACCCATTCACACCTGGGTGGAGTGAGGAGAGTCGGTGTAAAGTGCCTTTCCCAAAGACACAACACCATGCCGAAACAGGGCTTTGAACCCTGGTCACTGGTGAACACTGGTCCCTTCCCTAAGGACACACCATGTGGATACAGGGCCTTGAACACTGGTCCCTTCCCTAAGGACACACCATGTGGATACAGGGCCTTGAACACTGGTCCCTTCCCTAAGGACACACCATGTGGATACAGGGCCTTGAACACTGGTCCCTTCCCTAAGGACACACCACCATGTGGATACAGGGCCTTGAACACTGGTCACTGGTGAACACTGGTCCCTTCCCTAAGGACACACCACCATGTGGATACAGGGCCTTGAACACTGGTCCCTTCCCTAAGGACACAACACCATGTGGATACAGGGCCTTGAACACTGGTCCCTTCCCTAAGGACACAACACCATGTGGATACAGGGCCTTGAACACTGGTCCCTTCCCTAAGGACACACCACCATGTGGATACAGGGCCTTGAACACTGGTCCCTGGTGAACACTGGTCCCTTCCCTAAGGACACACCACCATGTGGATACAGGGCCTTGAACCCTGATCACTGGTGAACACTGGTCCCTTCCCTAAGGACACACCACCATGTGGATACAGGGCCTTGAACACTGGTCCCTTCCCTAAGGACACAACACCATGTGGATACAGGGTCTTGAACACTGATCACTGGTGAACCCTGGTCCCTTCCCTAAGGACACAACACCATGTGGATACAGGGCCTTGAACACTGGTCCCTTCCCTAAGGACACAACACCATGTGGATACAGGGTCTTGAACACTGGTCCCTTCCCTAAGGACACAACACCATGTGGATACAGGGCCTTGAACACTGATCACTGGTGAACCCTGGTCCCTTCCCTAAGGACACAACACCATGTGGATACAGGGCCTTGAACACTGATCACTGGTGAACACTGGTCCCTTCCCTAAGGACACAACACCATGTGGATACAGGGCCTTGAACACTGGTCACTGGTGAACCCTGGTCCCTTCCCTAAGGACACAACACCATGTGGATACAGGGTCTTGAACACTGGTCCCTTCCCTAAGGACACAACACCATGTGGATACAGGGTCTTGAACACTGGTCCCTTCCCTAAGGACACAACACCATGTGGATACAGGGCCTTGAACACTGGTCCCTTCCCTAAGGACACAACACCATGTGGATACAGGGCCTTGAACACTGATCACTGGTGAACACTGGATGATAAGTCCAATCCCTAACATGACTCATGTTATCAATGTGGTTAACTTACATGGGAGATAATAGAGAAGTCACATCACATATCGACCAGAAGGTCCAAAGTTAAACACAAATTAATTAGTCATTCGATCCATCATCAAGTCAATCAGTTCATCAACTAAAACAATCAGTTGATCAACTAAAACATCAATCACCAATCAGTTCATCAACTAAAACAAACATAATCAATGTGCCTTCTCATTCACTGCTCACAAAATGCACTAACAGCAAAACATCTCTGAGGTTAGCCTACATAATGTCTACAACAAAACGCAGCCACACTCATCTGAATTCATTTCAGTTTAAATGTTTACCTCATAAAATGTTGATTTCATTCATCCAACAAAACTGACATGTCTAAGCACAGGTCTCTTCATCAGCAGGGATTAGCAGTTGAGTGGTTTATAAACGATAGCTGTGGTTTTTCATCATGAATAATGGAAGAAGACATGCAAGAAAGCACCTTTGGTTATGTGTGGTGCTCATTAGCTTTGCTGCAAATGCTGCTGTTTGCTGAAAATACAGCAACATTTCATCATACCCCCCAGAAGAAAAACTGTGCAAGTTCCCAGGTGGTTCTTAAATTTTTTTTTAACAACATAGCACAGTCACATCTCCAACAAGGAGCACAAGACCAATGACTATGTGCGGAACCTGGTCAGCAACCTTGTTGGGCCCCAAGAACCACTGCTGGCGACTGTCAAACGACGGAAGATGGCATGGTTTGGTCATGTCATACGACATAACACCCTCTCCAAAACCATCCTGCAAGGGACTGTAGAGGGAGGGCGCAGACGGGGGCAGCAGAGAAAGAGCTGGTCCGACAACGTCAAGGAATGGACCAAAATGACGATGCCAGATCTCCTCACGACAGCTGCCAACAGAACGGCGTGGCGAGCTACGACATCTTCCTCATGTCCCCCCAACGACCCCAGCGGTCGAGGGAATGACATCATCAACAGCACAGTCAGAAACAAATAATGACTGTGTGTAATGATAGTTTGATGAATATCATTATTTTGCATACAGATTCTTTTCATCTGATTATGACTTGTACAGTGGGGGCTTGGGTGTCATATTTCACTGTGTAAAACACTTCTGTTCTGAATGGTAGTTCTGCTTTCATGATGATGTTGGTTTACATGTCTTGGCTTTAATTATTATGATACAAATAATTTTCTATACATTGATTGCATGTCCGATTTGGACAGGCAATTTATTTGGAATGATGATGGTGTTTTAACCCAGCTGAATTGACCATCGTGTTTTATTCCAAATGACTTTCAGGATGATTATTTTCACACGATCTGTAAGTATTTTCTTTGGGAGGTGAAGAAAACGAGTTGGGCTTGAAATGTTAATTATGTAACATTTTATTCTTTTTATATTCTGCTCTGTATCACACATCCAGAATCATTACTATAGGTACAACACTGAATCCTGTACACTGCAGTGAATACTATTCTGATTGTCGTTGCCATGTACCTGATTCAAAGCTACAGTTTGGAGGATAACGGTACAGTCTGTTCAGGATGTGTATTGCACCAGGCAAGTTCATATGCACTTCATATAAACCAGTCAGTGATGAAACTGTCCTCGCCACCACGCAAAACTCTCAGCATAAGTGGTAGTCTTCAGAATGAACGAACAGACCAACGCCTGACAGGTCTTGCAGGCAAAATGCAAGTGTCTTATATTGTCATCATCATAGTTTGGGGGGTTCTAGAGAGAGAGAGAGTTTTCACTGGTGGAAAATCAGTTGAGCATAACTCACTATTTTGTTCTGGATTCTCAGTTCTCCATTTCAACATCTGTGTGTAAAACATATCATTTCCACTTATATACGACAGATTTTTTCATCCTGGTTATGACAAGGTTTCTTGTACATGTGTGTACACATTTTTGGTGACATTTATGGACACATTTGCCAGCAACTTCATATCCAATGAAAATTTTAGTTACAAAAAAAAGAGTACATTTTAAGTACTGCTTTTGGTAGGTTCACAACAGCTGTCTTGAAGCAATTATGTTTGGTTCGGTTCTTTTTATAAAGGTTCAAGAAGATTTATCTTTCATTGATGATCATGAGTATGACATTTCTGAATATAAGTGACAATGAGTTATTCCCTTACATGGTTATGAATGGTTTTTTGTTGTTTCTTTTGCAACTGGAAGCATTGACTGTTTATCTGGTAAATTTTTTAATGAGTTTTCTTCTTCTTTCAACAATGCTTTTATTCAGTAAAAAGGTTCTTTTTTCTTTTATTCAAACGCAACTGAAAGTTTTGTCTGGTAAAATATTTAAGGGAGATTTCTTCTTTGAACAACAATTATATTTCAGTCATTTAGTGAAAAAGGTTCTATTTTGAAGAGCTGTAAGTATTGGTTGTCTGGTAATCTTTCAATGAGGGTTTTTTTTTTCAAAAATAATTTTAAAAAATGATATTCAAGAAGGTTCTTTTTTTTGTTTTTTTCCACACAACTTGGAGGCTTGGTTGTCTGGTAAACGTTGTTATCTTTCTGTTTTCTTTCTTACTTTATGTGACACAACACTTTTCATTTCTTCTGAGCATGCTGTGGGGATGTCGGTTGTCTGGTAATCTTTCTGTGAGAGAGAGTTGCCCCTTCTCTTGCCTTTCTTTCAACAACCCTTTTTGAAGAATAATTATAGAAAATTCTACACAGCACATACAATGCATGGTCACATCAGACCTTTCAGTTGTCACCATTAAGGGTTTTTGTTGTTTGTCTGTTGCCTTTCTGTGAGAGTTTTCTTTCTATTTCTTCTTTCCTTCCTTTCCCATGGAACACATGCCAAGAAAGATCTTTCAGTGGTCATTGCTGTTGTTTCTGGGTTTTTGTTGTTGTTTGTTTGTATGTTTCTAACCTTCCTGTCGGAGTTTTCTTTCTATTTCTTTCTTCCTTCCTTCCTTCCTTTCCTATGGAGCACACAACCTAGGAGTGGTCAAGATCAGATCTTTCAGTCACCATCAACGTGGGGGTTTTGTTGTTTGTTTCTAGCCTTCCTGTGAGAGTTTTCTTTCTATTTATTCCTTCCTTTACCTACGGAGCACACACACACACACACCCCAGCCGTGGCCAGGATCAGATCCTCCAGTCATCATCACCATCGTCGGCCACCTGGTAGAGGGACAGACGCAGGGCACGCTGCCTCTTCTCCACGCCAGACTGCACGGCCTGTAGGAGGTCTCGCTCCGCCACCGACAGGGTGCCCCTCTCCCGCTCCCTGGACCGTGACCGGTTCCGTATGTAGCGCATCTTGCTGCCGTGGCGGGGCTGGGTGCCGGACTGCTGGTGATGGTGATGACCCTGCTGCTGGGATGGCCTGGACTGTCTCCGGCTTCCGGAGGAGGGAGGCAACAACTCCTGGTGAACGATGGTGTCGGCCGAGCGACCACGCACAGAGTACACGATGGTGTAGCGTTGTTGGTGGCGGTGGTTGTTGTGGTGGTGGTGGGGCGGGGGTTGGCGCACAGGGGCACGTCCCCGTGTGACGGAGTTGTACATGCCCGAGTTCCTCGTTGTGGTGGTGCCGGAGTTGGGGTGGTGGTGGTGGTGGGAGGTGGAGGAGGAGCTGGGTACGGCCATGGTTCTGGGTCGGTACATCCTGGGCACCATGTCCCTCAGGGCCACAGGGGCGAGGACGTCAGTTTGCAAGTCTGCTGTCTGCATGTCTGGGGCAGGGGGGGTGATGGGGATGCTGTAGGGCTGATGGTGGTGGAGGTGGTGGGGGTCAGGAGACAGGGCGCGCTCCTCGCTGCGGGAGCGGGTGTTGGGGGCGACGAGGGCGCGGGGGGTGGAGGCGGCGAAGGTGAACATTTCCTGGTCCGTGTCTCCCCCCTCCACCGGGGAGGAGAAGTCTAGGGGGCTGAACACGTCCTCACTGTCACACACACACCGCAGCGTTTGTATCATTATCATTACTAGTATCACCATAATCATTGTTGTTGTTATCAGTAACATTAGTCTTGATGTTGTTGTAGTTGCTGTTAGTAGTAGTATGGGATAAGTAGACGGACATACAGACAAACAGATGGGCGTACAGACAAACTGTTAACTGACGTACCTCATGGTGGTGTCTTTTCGAGATCTTGAGCGAGCCGTGCTGATTTCTGAAACAGTTACAAAACCATGTTTACTTGATGAAAATCTAAAACGTACCTAATACAAATTTGAAAAATATCGTGTGTGTGTGTGTGTGTGTGTGTGTGTGTGTGTGTGTGTGTGTGTGTGTGTGTATGTGTGAGTTCACGTGCGTGTGTTGGAGTGTGTTTGAACATGTGTGTTTGTTTGCTGAGGTGGGGGTGGGTGGTCTGTACTTGTGTGCGCATGTTCGTGGATGCGAGCGCACGCGTTTATATGCGTACATACGGACAGACGTGTGTGTGTGCCATGCGTTTGTGGACGCGCACGCGAGTTAGTTTATATGTGCGGGTGTCGTGCACGCGTTAGACTACATGTACTAATTGACAGAGTGACAAGACAAGCAGCCAGTGACACGGGATCAAGATGAAACAACTTAGCAATAGACAGATAGGTACAAACTGCAAACCATTCACAGGTCTACCAACCAACCAACCAACCAACCATCAGGATTCATCCTGTAGTAATTAGGCCTAGATTTTTGTTTGGTTCTTTCTTTCACTCAACCAATCAACAAAACAACCAATCGACTAACTAATCAACTAGCCAACAAATAGTTAATACCATCCACCAATTTTAAGTTCATTAATTTGATATAAAACAACAACAACAACAACACGTGTATGCTTTATAGATAACAATATATGCAGCTTTAGGGGCTAGTTGGCCTTTGGGAACAATCCCAACGCCGACCGTCCTAAAGCCCTCTTGGCCGAGAGAGTGGCGATGTAACTTGGGCATGCTACTCTCCACTATAATCAAATTCTAGCCCAGAAAATTGCCTCCTCTGCTGTTCTGATGGTCATAGTCGGACACGACTGACTACCACACAAGGTGGAAATAAATTATTGGAGTGGTGCTGCCAGTGACGTTACCTATGGTTTTGTCGTGACTGAGCAACCTTCGCAGTCTGAGCCTGACCCGCTTGCTGTTGGTCAGTGTGGCGATCTGCTTCTCTGACAGGCTGTTGACCGGCATGCCGTCAATCTGACCACGGGGAAATATAGAGAATGCCCAAATCAATAGGAACAATCAGAAAAACTAAAGAACAAAGCAAAAGGAAAGAGAGAGAGGTGGGGAGGAATAGAGAGAGGGGAGGAGGGAGAGAGAGAGAGAGAGAAGTGGGGAGGAAGAGAGAGAAGGGAGGCGAGAGAGAGAGAGGCAGGAAGAGAGGGAGAGGGAGATAGAGGAAGAGAAAATGAGCGAGAGGGGGAGAGAGAGATGGAGGGAGAAAGAGAGAGGCATAGAGAGAGAGAGAGAAGGACGAAGAAACACTAGCAGTAGTTGTGGTAGAAGCTACAAAGAGTAGATGTAGTAGAAAGACAGAATGAGAACGGACAAAGAAAGAAAGTAGAAAATAAGAAAAAAATAGGAATGAAGACAGAAGAAAGAAAGGCAGAAGAAATAAGAAGGAAACGAGAAAGAATGAACGCAGAATGAAAGAAAGAAAGAAGATGATGATGATGGTGATAATAATGATGATGATAATGATGATAATATTGCATTTTGCCAGTGTCAAATGAAAAACAATGTCATGTTGTCCACAGCTTAACAGTCTCAACTCACTGCTTCTAAAACACTCTCAAAAACGCACGCAGACACACACACACACACACACACACACACATACCTGTACTATAACATCTGCTGTCAGCAGTCCAGCCTTGCCGGCCGAAGAATTCTTCTCCACAGTCTTCACCACCACTTCCCCCGTGTCTATGTCTCTGTAACAGGTACGTCAGTTATCATCATCATCACTGACTGTTGGTTTTTGGTGTGTTTTTTGTTTGTTTGTTTGTTTTCTCCACAAGACACGGTTAAGAAAGAAAAAAATACGGCAATAAACGTGATGACAAGACAAGACAAGGCAAATTCTTTATTTCGTGGATAATAGATAAGCACTGGTGTGCTTTTTTACATCCAGTCCCGCCCTGAATAGTGTCTACACTACACAATATTAAATAAAATGACGAAGAACAAGAACACGATGGAGATGAAGGACAAGAAAAAATAAGATGGACAATAAGAAAACGAAGAAGAAGAGGAAGACGACATCGACGACGAAGAAGAAGAAGGAAGAGGAGAAGAAGAAGAAGACGACGACGACGAAGAAGACGGACAAGAAGAAGAAGAAGAGGAAGGAGGAGAAGAAGAAGACGACGGACAAGAAGAAGACGACGAAGAAGAAGAAGGAGGAGGAGAAGAAGAAGACGACGACGACGAAGAAGACGACGAAGAAGAAGAAGACGGACAAGGAGAAGAGGAAGACGACGACGACGAAGAAGGAGGAGGAGAATAAGAAGACGAAGAAGACGACGACGACGAAGAAGAAGACGGACAAGAAGAAGAAGAGGAAGGAGGAGAAGAAGAAGGAGAAGACGACGACGAAGAAGAAGAAGAGGAGAAGACGACGTCGACGAAGAAGGAGGAGGAGGAGAATTGAGACGAAGAAGAAGAAGAAGGATGACAAGAAGATGACGACGAAGAAAAACAACAACAACAACACTTGACACAGAGGACGACAATGAATAATGACGAGAAGATGACGAAGAATGAATGACTGCCAAGAAAGACAAGAACAAAGAGGACAACAAGAAGTCAAACACGACGACGATCATTATCATAGTCATCTACAGCAGCAATAACAACAACCCTTGTGAAGGAACAACAACAACAACAACGAAACATTTTCAGTGTGAAGGAGAAGAAGAACAAAAAAAAAGAAAGAAAAAAAGAAGCAACAGAGACACTGACCTATTGACGGCACAGCCCAGTTTACCGGACGAGCTGGGGTAGACGATGATGTCCAGTTCTGTGCTCACTGGCCCATCCTCTGTCTGTGCCCCACTGCCCAGTCTGTTGAACCGCTCTGTGGTCAGCACAGAAACAGACTCTGATAAGAGTCCTTCTGACGTTTCTTAGACACTAACACATTCGTTCGTGAAAACATTTCTGACGTTCCTTAATAGATTCGCGCGCGTGTGTGTGTGTGTGTGTGTGTGTGTGTGTGTGTGTGTGTGTGTGTGTGTGTGTGTGTGTGTGTGTGTGTGTGTGTGTGTGGTGTGCGTACGTGCGTGCATGTGGGCGTGTGTATGTGTGTGTGTGCGTGTGAAGTTGCTCGCTCGTTGTCTTTTATTTTAAATCATGGTATGACCTTGGAGGTAACCGAGATTCCGATTCTGCACATGCAGGGAAACACTCTCTCACACAAAAAAACATTTAACAGCCCCGTGGAGACTATCAAAAGTTTCTCCACTGCATTGGGGATTTAGTTACAGCTCAGTGTTTTTGTGAATGACTATGACTTTCAAATTAGGAGGCATGATTGCCCTGGCTCTCGAATGCTGCAGCCTTGGGGGGCTGGCTATTAGGGATCAATCCAACGCCGACTGTCTTAAAGCCTTCTTTGCCGAGAGAGTGGGGATGTAACTTGGGCAAGACGCTCTCCACTATAATCGAAGTTTTTTTGTTTTTTTTTTTGCTGCCCCATCATCTGCACCGTTTCAGTGGCATTACTCCCACGCCGCTCATTTAGATTCCCCCATACACAGCCACAACCGGGTTCGTCCGTCGCAGTTCCAGCGTCGGCAGTCCACAGGGAACCATCGATGTTGGGTCGCCAGGAGGCCACACACCAGAGGAGACCCTGCACTGCTGCTGAGTCACTTCGGTGGTGTTCAGTGGTGCCTGTTCTGTTTTAACGTACTTAGGACACCACCTACTAAGCCCCCTACTATAATCGAAGTTTAGCCCAGGACTAAAACTGCCTCCTCTGCTGTTTTGATGGTCACAGTCAGACGCAACTATCACACACACTGACACAACACGATTGATTGTCCTGTGTTCAGCGACACCTCCCACGGTCACAGTCAACACCGTAGTCCTGTCTTCATCCTCCACACACAGTATGTGCTGGACACACGCGAAACAACCGTTTCAGTTTCAGTAGCTCAAGGAGGCGTCACTGCGTTCGGACAAATCCATATACGCTACACCACCTCTGCCATGCAGATGCCTGACCAGCAGCGTAACCCAACGCGCTTAGTCAGGCCTTGAGAAAAAAAAGGGGTGAATAAATAATAGAAAAATACATAAAAAAATAATTACTACTACTACTGATAATATGTATAAGGCGCAAAAACGTGATGAAGTCAACTATAAGCGTACATAAATAAATAAATAGATAAATAATGATTATAATATAAAACTGAAGTAATAATAATAAATAAATAAATGCGACAACAAACAACCGGACCTTGGTTCCTCCCAGTCACGACAAAGGGCCGAGGACACCACCAGCTGTGTGGCAAAGCGGTTGTCACCGCGGACAGCCACTAGGAACCGTGGGTTCGTGCCCCACCATAAGGTTATGATTGAGGGTGGTTTTTTTCAACGCGACTGAGGCCTGTTTCTACTCAAAGCTGGGCATGGAATACATTCAAATGATTTGTCATTTTTTTTCGGATGCGAATTTGGCAGTCCAGATTACACCCCCCCCCGGCCCCCGCCCTGCAACACACACACACACACACACACACCTCCCCATTTTTTCTTCTTCTTCGTTTAATTTTCATTCACTTATTTATCCATTTAAAATCATCTGCCTAATTTTCGCTGGGAGGTGTATTCAATTGTGCATCTATTTGTAACCATTCATATTGGCATGTCACCTGCATGTCCACATTCTAGCTGTGGTGAAGTGAGGTAAAGGGGTGGAGGAGGCGGGGAGAGAGGAAGAGGAGGTGGAGCCTCCACATTTAGATCCGCCAGTTGAAAGGAGGGCGGTACCCGGTTTGCTCACAAAGAGTTTTCTAAACCCCCCCGGGTGGGAGAGATGTATGAGTAAGCGTGAAGCGTGCGACGCCTTGGACCGACAATTAATCTGATAAGATACTTGGGGAGGGGGGGGGGAAGAAAAACTTAACGAAAAAGGGTACAGCACTCTGCAGCAGTCAGTTCAAAATTCTGTAGCTGGCCGGTATGACTGTCTGTTTCTCGGTGTCTGTGTGTTGACCTGACCGTCTCTGTCTGTCTGTCCCTCTGTCTCTGTCCCTCCGTCTGTCTGTCTCTCTGTCTTGGTTTGTCTGTCTGCCTCTTTCCATCTGTCTGTCTTCGTCTGTCCGTCTTTGTCCATCTCTCTTTCTCTTGGTTTGTGTGTCAGCCTTTGTCCATCTTTTTGTCTTTTCCATCTGTTTGTGCATCTGCCTTTGTCCACCTGTCTTTGTCCATCTGCTGTCTTTGTCCACCGGCCTGCCCATCTGCTTTGTCTCTGTCCATCCGTCTGTCCACCTGCTGTCTTTGTCTACCTGTCTTTGTCCACCCATCTGTCCATCTTCTGTTTTTGTCCTGTCTGTGTCTGTCCATCTGCTTTGCCTTTGTCCATCCGTCTATCCACCTGCTGTCTTTGTCCATCCATCTGTCCACCTGCTGTCTTTGTCTACCTGTCTTTGTCCATCCGTCCATCCATCTGCTGTTTTTGTCCACCCGTCTGCCCACCTGCTGTCTTTGTCTACCTGTCTTTGTCCATCCATCTGCTGTTTTTGTCCACCTGTCTGTGTCTGTCCGTCTGCTTTGTCTTTGTCCACCCGTCTGTCAACCTGCTGTCTTTGTCCACCCATCTTTGTCCACCCGTCCATCCATCTGCTGTTTTTGTCCACCTGTCTGTGTCTATCTGCTTTATCTTTGTCCATCCGTCTGTCCACCTGCTGTCTTTGTCCACCTGTCTGTCCATCCATCTGTCCATCTGCTGTCTTTGTCCACCGGTCTGCCCATCTGTTTTGTTTTTGTCCACCTGTCTTTGTCCATCCGTCTGTCCACCTACTGACTTTGTCTACCTGTCTTTGTCCATCCATCTGTCCATCTGCTGTTTTTGTCCACCTGTCTGTGTCTGTCCGTCTGCTTTGTCTTTGTCCATCCGTCTGTCCACCTGCTGTCTTTGTCCACCCGTCTGTCCACCCAATCTTTGTCCATCTGCTTTGCCTTTGTCCACCCATCCATCTTGGTCCACCTGTCTGTGTCCATGGAATGATGACGATGATAATGTCGAGGACGATAATGATGTCAATGGTGATGATGATGATGATGTCAATCATAATGTTGATGATGATGACGTCAATGACGACGAC
>NC_134883.1:49914400-49921900 GCF_041734735.1 Babylonia areolata
ACACACACACATCAACTTACCCAGTTACACCAATACAAACACATCCACACTCACACTAACAACACCCCACCACTTTCCCACCCCATACCACCACCTCACCCTCACTTCCCCCACCCCCACACCACACACATGCATACCACCACCTCCGCCCCAAACCCTCCCCACCACCCACACACCCCACCTGAGCAGTCCATACCACCACCACCCCAAACCCTCCCCACCACCCACACACCCCACCTGAGCAGTCCATACCACCACCACCCCAAACCCTCCCACCACCCTCACACTCTACCTGAGCAGTCCATACCACCACCACCCCAAACCCTCCCCACCACCCACACACCCTACCTGAGCAGTATAGACGTTCTTCTCGAACACCTTGTTGGCCACGAGCAGCTGTCCCGAGGCGTCCTGGGCAATCACCTTGGACCCGTCTGTCACTGGCTGGGGCGTGAAGTACCTGTGCAATGCACGTCATTTCCGGTTACTCGAGGAGGCGTCACTGCGTTCGGACACAGCCACACACACACTCCACACCACATCTGCTCGGCCGATGCCTGACCAGCAGCATAACCGAACGTGCTTAGTCAGGCCTTCAGTGTATGCCTTTTCATGCGGCGCTACTTGCTGTACAGACAAACAACAACAACAACAAAAGCAACATCCAAGTACCCTCCTCGCCAGAGGAAAGTGTGGAAGTTCAGCGTGCAAAGCTTATGGATACAATACAAATCACAACACAACCCCCAAAACCAACCCAACCCAACGCAATGGAGCTACTAACTATCAGCAACACGAAGTGTCCCCACCCCCATTTTACCTAAGGAAGGAGTGGCATTTGGAACACTGCAGCGCTATTTGCTGTAAAAAACAAACAACGTTCACAGATTACGTAAGGATAGAACGAAATACACAACACAACCCAAACCAACCCAGCCCAACAGAGCTACGAACGATCAGCAAAACGAAGTACCCCCACCCCCATTTTACCTAAGGAAAGAGTGGTACCTAGAAACTTGCAGCGCTACTTGCTGGATAAAACAGACAAACAAAAATGCAACAACGATGTACCCCTCTTACCTGAGAAAAGTGTGATACTTGGGGAAGTTGGCCGAGCACAGCTTACGTACTGACACAATACACAACCCAACTCAAAACAATGGAGCAACTATCAGTAAAAAGAAGAGCTTCCCTACCCCCCCACCCCCCTTACCTGAGGAAGGTGTGGTACTTGGGGAACTCCAGCGTGCACAGCTTCTGGAAGTCCCTGCGGAGCGGCTCTGTGGGCAGGTGGTTGGCCAGCTCCACCAGCAGCATGAGGCGCTCCGTGCACGTGATCAACGGACGCAGCGCCGTGCACAGCGAGGGCACCGATCGCGTGACCCGGAAGTGCTGCAGGCTCTGCTTGAAGGTCCACAGCTCCTCGTCGCTCGTCAGCAGCTGCTCGGCCAGGTTCTTCAGCACCAGCTCTCCTCCTCCACCTCCGTTCTCTGAGAGGATATTTATTTATTTGTTTATTTATTTATCTATCTATTTATTCATTATCTATTTATTATCTTTATTTTCTTCAGCGCCGACTGTTCTCCTCCGCCTCCTTTCTCTGAGAAGAGATCTATCTACCTATCTATTCTCTGATAAGATAATTATCTATCTATTCAAACTATCTATTTTCTGAGAAGATAATTACCTATCTATCTATTCTCTGAGAAGATAATATCTATCTGTCTATGTATTTACTGATTTATTTACTTACTTATTTGTTTATTTCGTCTAATCATTTCATTATTTGAATGTTTAGTCTAATTATTTCATTTCATTCTTATGTTGATGCTTTAACCAAACCCTGGACAGGCTCTCAAGGCCTGATCTGCATTGTGCCAAAGTCAGGCATCTGCTCTTTTTTTCCCCTCTCATGAAGATGTGGTGGAATGCATATGGATGTGTCCGCGAGCTCTGACACATTGTAACTGAACCTCTGAGAAGGCTTGGAAGAAGGTGAGGGGAAGGGGGGTGAGGGGATGGGGGAGGTGAGGGGATGGGGAAAGAGGCGAGGGTTGGTGGTGGGAGAGGTGTTACAGCGTGAAATGATGTGTTCATATACAAAGGTGTTATTCTTTCTTTCTTTCTTTTCTTTTCTTTTCTTCCCATCCAATAAAAGTACCAATAAATAGAATATCGAAACAATACATCTTAAATCATTCACATACACAAACAAACAAACAAGCGTGCACACACACACACACACCCACACACCAATTCACCCAAGCTTCCCCCCACCACACACACACACACTACCAAAGGGCTATCACAACTTCAAACGCTGTATGTACACATTGTCACTCACTGGCGTGGACCCCCCCAGCACTGGCGGGGCGGGCCAAACGGAGGGAAGGAACGGCGGGGGCCGGCATGATGACGTCGGATTCGATGATGACGTCAGGCCAGCTGTGAAAGTGCACGTGCGGTACGTAGTCCCTCCCCCTTCTTCTGTCGCCTCTGTGCAGCAGCTTCCGTAGGATCTGTAACAAGCACAGGTATTGCTGCGGAAGGTTACAGCAAACGGTAACACAAAAACGGAGTAATTTTGCTTCTTCTCATCACCTCTTCACTTCAATATCTCCGTCGTGCTTCGTCAACTCATCTATTATTATATCTTCCCTGTAGAAGTGAGAAGGTTCTAAATTGCGCGCTGGGTCTATGGGTAGGTTGCTTATCTGCTCTCCCCAGCACCTCAATAATCCCCTACCGCCCCCCCCCCCCCGCCCCCTCCCCCTAGTCCCCGCCCTCCAACACACACACAGACACACTTTTTCTTTCAATATGTGTTGTAACTTATACATGTCAGTCCACACGCTTTGACGACTCCTTGAAACCGAAACTTCACCAAAGTCTCCCCATGCAGCTAAACCACGATAGATATTAAACTAAAAGTAAAAAGCACCGCCCCCCCCCCCCCCCCCAAAAAAAAGTATTGTGAAATGAAACAGCTTTCGAGAGGTTTAGCTAAATTATATCGTGTTTACAACGCTGTCGTTCAGTTCAATATCATTTGGAGGAAAAGCTTTTTTTGATACAATCGAGAAAATCATTTACAACAAGAACAAAAAAAGGTAAACAGCTATGGGCACAGCATATGTTATGCATTTATGTGGACGTGTTTCTTTCAACGTTGCGAATTAACAAACTTCATTATCAAGAAACCAGCTGGAATCGATACACACCCTCTCTTCTGATTGGAGGGCGTGCAGTTTGGAAACAAATGGGAGAAAAAACAGAATGTGTGTGTGTGTGTGTGTGTGTGTGTGTGTGTGTGTGTGTGTGTGTGTGTGTGTGTGTGTGTGTGTGTGTGTGTGTGTGTGACAGATTCAAGATTCAAAAACTTTATTACTCAAGGATAAAGATTTTAGGCATCGCCCAGTCTTCCAATCTGTCCTTGTGACAACAATAACAGTAACAACATTAACGATAACGACAGAAAAATAATAATTTTGTTAACACTGCTACATCTACTGCTACTACAACGAAGAATGATCACCATCATCATCATTAACATCGTAAAAAGTAATAAAACGAACGCATTCATACATTCATATCCATACACATGCACACACTCTCTCCACCCAACATAAACACAAACACACACACACACATACTTATGCACATACAGAGACATGACCGGAGAAACATAGAGACAGAGAGAGAGGGGGGGAAGAGGGAGAGAAAGAGAGATGGGGGTGGGGGAGAAGTCGGATCTGGGACAGGAGGGGGGAAGTTTTCTCTCCTTTTTGGAATTACTTTTATAATTGTTTACTGTGTTATTTCTCTCTCTCTCTCTCTCTGTCTATCTCTCGTGCGTGTGGTGTGTACGTGCGTGCGTGCGTGCGTGCGTGCGTGCGCGCGCGGGCGTGTGTGTGTGTGACAGACACCACACACAAATAGACACAGACAGGGAGAGAGAGGGGAGGGGGGGCAGAGAGAGACAGAGGTAGAGAAAAGAGAAAGAGAGAGAGAAAGAGGCACACACACACACACACACAGAGCGGAGAGAGACACACACACACACAGAGCGGAGAGAGAGAGAGAGAGACAGACAGACAGACAGACAGACAAACAGAGAGATACGGAAGAAGAGAGAAAGAGAGAGAGAGAGAGAAGAGAGAAAGAAATAAAGACAGAAGGCAGATCCGGGAGAGGCGTAAGAGAAGAAAAGTTTTCTTTTTATACAACCTAACTGTTTTACTGCTTTCCACTTTGCTGAACTTTCCTTTCAGTTCCTCAGTATAATTGAATCACGCAGTTAAGGTGCTCAACCAGGTACACGCTCTCGTGTCTGCTTTGGATATTCATTATCAGTCGCTTCTCTTGTTGAACAAACGACTTCCCTTTTGAAAAGTCCGTTTATGTTTTTCTTTCATTGTGTTCCTATTTAATTCAACTCTAACTATTCTTTTTTCTTTTCTTTTTCTTTTTTATTATTCTACCCTCCGTCTCTCCTGTTCCCTCCCGACCCATCTCACCATTCAAATCCCAGCTCTCCTCTCCCATTTAAAAAAATCATTTATATTTACTATTTAGGTTTAAATGTTAACATTCGATTGTGAAATTTAATACAATACAAGGTATTTACAACTTGAATCACCAGTAGTGTCTATATCCACCCAAAAACCATGAACCCTAGTATATATCACACGCTATTTTGTTTCAAAAGAATAAACATTTAATTAAAAAAAATCAATTCATATTTAATTTATTGGAACTGGTTTCAGTAATGTTTAGTTATAAGGCTATGCAGCTGGAAAATATTCATTTTAATATCACGTTCAGCAGCCGTTAGACTAAAGCTTGAGCACGAAAAAGCTGTTAACTTGGTTTGCTCTGGTGTTTGTCTGTGCATGTGTGATATGCTTTCTGAATAAAGATTTGTTAAACCATTTACTGACCTCGTTAGAACCACCATTGCGCACAGAACTGAGCACTTTAACGTGATACACGTGGGCTAGGTTTTGTCGTCTGCTTCCTGTCATTGTCTGAAACGGCTGGCGAACGTTGTCGAACATTGCCGAACACTTCCGATGATCACCGAAAACGAAGACTTCACTGCTGATTTAATGCGTGGTTGTTCCAAATTGTGGCTGTTACGTAAACAGGTTCCAGATAAATTGAAAAAGAATGGTAAGTAATTGTAATGGAATGTCTAACCGAGGCTAACTGATTTAGGACTTTTCTTAGTCTGACGAATCAGAAAAGTGCTCTTCGATATTGTATGAAATGTTATAACAGGCCTAACTAATTTTGTTTGCAGAATGGGGTTAAGCGGGCCTAACATTCACCAAATATTAGTTGAAACGGGATTCGACTGTGTTTGGGAATCACAAATACTTTTTGAAAAAAAATATGTCGCGAAATCACTATTGCTCTGAAGGACAATACTGAAATGGTAGCCTATATAAGGAATCATTAGGCCTACATCCAGGTAATAAACGTACGTAGGTCTGATCCTAGACTCAAGAAATTAAATCAGTCTGTTCAAGCAAGACTGGAAAAACAACAACAACAAAAACTCGTTCACAATATCGACTCAGTAAGTGCAGTTATGAATGCGTTCCATTAGAGAGGTTTGGGAATTAAGTGAAACTGACTGCACTATCTGATAAATACTAGGCCAACAGACGTAAGTAGGTCTACGCGTGACACAAGCCCATCCTTTGATCTTTGCCCGAAGCCGAGAATCGATATTTCTATCACTTGTAAGAGAAGAGAAGAGAGCTGTTCGAACCCTAGTCACGATGTCTGAGTGGTAGGTAAGAGGGGATTTTTCCGATCTCTCACTGAGGTCAACAGACGCCGGTACAGACCTGCAAAGTACCTGAACACCCTTCGTTTGTATACGCATACAGAAGATCAAATACGCACGTTAAAAATCCATGTCACTTTTCAGTGGGAAGTGGAAACACTGAAGAACACATCAAGGCATGCACACCCCCGAAAACGGAGTATGACTGCCTACGTGGCGGGATCGGTAAAAACATAATGCACGTAAAAGCTCATTTGTACATGTACGAGTGAACGCGGGAGTTGTAGCCCATGAACACAGGAGAAGAATGAGAGGAGAGTTGTGCAAAGGATCCACCGTTCATGATGTATGACATGCAGCCAGGAAATGAGCGATCTTTCTTCTCAGTTTGGAAGGCAGAGGATGAGCGATGGAGAACTCGCGCGCGCGCGCGCGCACACACACACACACACACACACACGCACAGAGTCACGCATATGCATACGTACAAACATATTACAAGGATCCACGCATGTACATATTTCACATATACCCACTAATGCAGTCACTCAGCAAAACGCACATAGGTAATCGCAGAAAAAAAGCGAGACAGACGGACGGACAAGAGAGACACAGACACACACACACACACACACACACACACACACACACACACACACGAATAAACCAGCTTCCGTTTGTTCATTTTCTGCCCCGGCGGTGGGAAACTCGGTTGACACGCTTCTCTGTCCGGCGTTTGCCCAAAGCAGAGCATCAATAATTTTCAATCACAGAGTAAAACAGAAGCAAGCTTCAGTATTAGAAGAAACAGGGGGAAAAAACAAAAACAAAACCCACCCTCCGATGTTTAAAGAACAAGAAAACAACGCCAAGGATCAATATCCAAACTGAAGCACGATCCACTATTTGAGGAAAATATCGACATGTACATCAGAATCAATTTGAAATCGAAATCACCGCAGCAATTGTGATTATGTAAAATAACAGAAGCAAGGAAAGGAAAAAAAAAAAAAAAAAGCACCACCGATGTTTGAGCGATAATTAAACATCGTCAGGATCAATACCCGAAGTGGAAGATTCTCCAGCGTTTGAACAAAGAAAGAAAGAAGAAGAAGAACAAGAAGAAGAAGAAAAAAAAAGTCGACACGTCCCTCAGAATCAGATTGAAATAAAATTTACCGCAGGACAGAAGCATACAGGCGGACTATTTCGATTTTGTTTTCAATAATAACGATCAGTTTGTTTCCACAAGAACGAAAGCTCGAGTCTCAGTAAAATTCATTCGTTGATCGGAATACACGTGAATCTAAAATGGGTTACACAGCGCATAAGTTTTGATTTTTATCATATGTGAACCCCTGAGAATATAAATATTTACATTCTGATTATTGATACAGATCACGCAATGGTGATGTTTTTACCAACTAAAGACATTCGGCTATACTCGAAAAACCACTGCTGAAACACAGCCGATTTCGTTTTTCCATTCGAAGCATAGGCAAAACTCACAACATCACCCGAAGCTGGTCAGACTTGTTTTGCAAGCCAGTCAAACGACACAGACATATATCTATATATATGTATACATATGTACATATAAATGCAACGGGTGTGCATTGCTACCCGACAATATAATGCTGCATCCACCCTGTACAGAAATGGATCCAGTTTTGATTGAGGCGACTCTCAAAATAGACCCCGCCTAA
>NC_134883.1:49934400-49944400 GCF_041734735.1 Babylonia areolata
CGTGTGTTTGTTCGTTTGCGTGTGAGTGAGTGGGTGAGTGAGTGAGTGTGTGTGTGAGTGTGTGTGTGTGTGTGTGTGTGTGTGTTTGTGTGTGAGTAAGTGTGTGTGTGTGTGAGTGTGAGTGAGTGAGTGTGTGTGCGCTGCCCCCCCTCCACCTCAGTAATCAATACACACTATCGATTTCAATCCACAGGCCTGGGAACACAGCCTAGCGCCTTCCTTCTTGTGTCTCTGTCTGTGTGTCTGTGTGTCTGTGTGTCTGTGTGTCTGTCTGTGAGGTACAGGTGAAGGGTTTGTTCTGTGTTGTGTTGTTTCCCCATGCCAGGAATCCAATGATTTGTCAACGGAAATGTGCAGTTCGTGGTGTGGGTGGTGGGTCTTTCAGCCTACCGTCTTCTGGTTAAAGGTAGAGCAGAATGATGTCGAACATGTATTGTATTGTATTGCATTGTACTGTAAATTTGTACTGTATTGTCTTGTCTTGTATTGTGCTGAGCTGCGCTGTGCTGTGCCGTGTTGTGCCGTGTTGTGTTGTGCCGTGGTGTTGTGTTGTGTTGCTTTTTGACTCACTTGTGTAAACAAAGTGAGTATGTTTTAACCCGGTGTTCGGTTGTCTCTCTGTGTGTGTGTGTGTGTGTGTGTGTATGTGTGTGTGTGTGTGTGTGTGTGTGTGTGTGTGTGTGTGTGTGTGTGTGTGTGTGTGTGTGTGTGTGTGTGTGTGTGTGTCCGTGGTAAACTTTAACATTGACATTTTCTCTGCAAATACTTTGTCAGTTGACACCAGATTTTTATTTTCTCTCATGTAAAGCGCCCTGAGTTCTTAGTGAGTAAGGGCGCTATATAATTGTACATTATTATTATTATTATTACTTGTGCCCTTGCCTTGCTACTTCTCTTTCTCTCTCTGTTGACCTCTCCCTCCACCACACGTTTATCATTTATTTTGTTTCTTTATAATCACATCTCAGCTTAGTGTTGTAGAAATTGATGCGCGATCACGTTTAAACTTCTAACTATGCTGACATCCGTCCCATACTTAGCACGTGCATGTATCAGGACAGGGCTTTATATCTTCTTCTTGTCCTGTTCATCTATCTTACATCTAGGAAAATCGGAAATCCCCAGAAAAGTCAAAGAATATCAAAAAGAACAGGTACAAGGCCATCACACCATCGATCGCCTCAAAGAAATAAAAGCAGAGAGAGGGAGCGGCCGTAAGTCTAACATGAAAGGTAGAGCACGATGCTTTGCAAATCAAACAAATATCGGCATCATTTCCAAACCAACATTGCGCAAATTTCTTCAAAACGGAAAAGAGTCTCTGTGGGCTTTTCCAAATACAATAGACTGAGCAACACACTAGACGCCACGTTCTTGGCATCAGAGATCTTTTCCCATCCCTCTTGCGGCCAATCAGTGGCAGCCTCTGTGCGTGTGTGTATGTGTGTGTTTGTGTGTATGTGTGGGTCTGTGTTTTTGAGTGCGTTTGTGCATGCGCGAGAGTGTAAGTGTACACAAGTGTCAGGAGAGTTCTGTGCATGTGTGTGTGTGTGTGTGTGTGTGTGTGTGTGTGTGTGTGTGTGTGTGTGTGTGTGTGTGTGTGTGAGGGGGAGGTGGGGTGCGGAGAGGAGGTGGGGTAGAGGATGAGGTATGTGAGTGTATGCATGCCTACACTGTGGGAGCAACAGGATATTGGAACGTATATATATATATATATATATATATATATATATATATATATATATATATATATATATATCTTTGTATATATGTGTGTGGGGTTGGGGTGGGAGATGTGGGCATGTGTGTGTGCTTGTACAAGTAAGTGTTCATCTGTGTGTGTGTGTGTGTGTGTGTGTGTGTGTGTGTGTGTGTGTGTGTGTGTGTGTGTGTGTGTGTGTGTGTGTGCCGTGGAAGCTGCGATACATAGACTAGAAATGAGTGTGTGGAGGAGGGAGGTAGAGGAGGTGCAGGGTAATGTGTGTGGTGTGTGTGTGTGTGTTGGAGCTCATGTACGTTTATATGTATTTGACTGTGCTTTCATATCTGTGAAACTGCATGTTTGGTGCATATCTGTTATGCATGTGTGGGTGTATGTGTGAATGTGTGTCTTCAGGTTTTACATTTATTTGCTTATTTATCATCATTGTTGTCTTATTTATTTATGATTATTATTATTATTATTTTATTATTATTATCATTACTACTACCTTTTATATATCATAATTATTTATTTATTTATTTATTTATGTAAGCTTATCTATTATTTATTCACCTTTTTTTTTCTCAAGGCGTGACTAAGCGCGTTGGGTTACGCTGCTGGTCAGGTATCTGCTTGGCAGATGTGGTGTAGCGTATATAGATTTGTCCGAACGCAGTGACGCCTCCTTGAGCTACTGAAACTGAAACTGAAACTATCACAAAAAAAATAAAATACTGTTAAAACCAAACAACCAACTAACCAACCAAGCAACCAACCAAAACATCTCGCTCAGAGTAACAGCAGTTACGTGTCAGTGGCGACACGCCCCCAATGTCCTCCGTGCCATGCAGACCCAAAGTTGTCACACTTCGGTCACACAGCAGGGGGAAGGAGGAGGGGCGCTGGGGGGGGGGGGGGGGGGGTCAGCACCAGCACCCACGAGAATAACTTGCCTCCAGCCAACCCCCCCACCCCCCCACCCCCCACTACGCCTTATCAACCACGAAAACATACTTCTCTCCTCATCCATGGATGAACCGGAAGAGGGAGGAGGGAGTGGGGGGGGGGGGGGGGGGAGGGGGGGAGGGGATGAGGAGACGAAGGAGAAGGAATTGCGCTGAGGAAAACAGAAAAGGGGGCGGGGGAGGTAGAACCAGGAAGAAAAAGGAGGAGGAGAAGAAGAAGGAGGAGGAGGAGGAGAAGAAGAAGGAGGAGGAGGAAGAAGGAGGAGAAGGAGGAGGGGAAGAAGGAGAAGAAGCAGAAGGAGAAGGAAGAGGAGAAGGAGGAGGAGGAGAAGGGGAAGAAGGAGAAGGAGGAGGAGGAGAAGAAGAAGGAGGAGGAGGGGAAGAAGAAGGAGGAGAAGAAGGAGGAGGAGGGGAAGAAGGAGGAGGAGGAGAAGGAGGAGGAGGAGGAGAAGAAGAAGAAGGAGGAGGGGGAGAAAGAGGATGAGGAGAAGAAGAAGTTGGAGGAGAAGGAGGAGGAAGAGGAGAAGGAGGAGAAGAAGAAGGGGGAGGAGGAGGAGGAGGAGGAGAAGGAGGAGAAGGAGGAGGAGAAGAAGGAGAAGAAGAAGAGGGAGGAGGAGGAGAAGGAGGAGGAGAAGAAGGAGGAGGAGGAGGACGAAGGGGAGGGGGAGAAGGAAGAGGAGGAAGAGGAGGAGGAGAGGGGAAGAAGAAAGAGGAGGAGGAGAAGAAGAAGTTGGAGAAGGAGGAGGAAGAGGAGAAGGAGGAGGAGGAGAAGGAGGAGAAGAAGGAGGAGGAGGAAGAAGAAAAGGAAGAAGAAGGGGGAGGAGCAGGAGGAGAAGAAAGAGGAGAACAAGAAGAAAGAGGAGGCGGGGGGGTTGGGGGGGGGGAGACTGGGGAAGGAAAAACAAAGGGAAAAGGAGGGAAATAAGAGAGAGAATACGAATAGGAATGGTTTATTCAGCAAAGGCCTTAGCCCCTTGATAAAGAGAGAGAGAGAGACAGACAGACAGAGGCAGAGATATACAGAGGCAGAGACACAGAAGAGAAAAGGAGACAGAGACAGAGAGAAAAGGAGAGAGAGAGAGAGAGAGAGAGAGAGAGAGAGAGAGAGAGAAAGAAAGAAAGAAAGAAATATACAGGAGAGACAGACAGACAGACAGACAGACAGACAGAGATACAGTGAAACAAACACAGAGAAGACCGATCCATAGTTTACATCCGGTCACCTTGTACACACACGGTCAATACTCTGCACCTGCCTGATCAGACACTGCGCTGAACTGTCCTGAAAAGTCTGGAAGGGTTCCCGGAAGACACACTCTGCACTTGTCTGATCAGACACTGCGCTGAACGCGTCCGCCTAGGAAGCGAGAGAATCTGAGCGCGCTGGTTCGAATCACGGCTCAGCCGCCGATATTTTCTCCCCCTCCACTAGACCTTGAGTGGTGGTCTGGACGCTAGTCATTCGGATGAGACGATAAACCGAGGTCCCGTGTGCTAGCATGCACTTAGCGCACGTGAAGCAAGCAAGGACTCCCTGTAAGACTCTTTCCCCACCGCTGTACTAGACTGGACATGGACAGACACGCCCCGTCCCTTTGACAGTGGTGGACCAGTCAGTCACTGGCCAGTGGTCAGTCAGTGGCACAAACGGACATGTTCCCCCCAAGGCGGAGACAGGTAGGAGGGCGGACAGACAGGCAGGGTAAGCAGGGTACCGGTTAATTAAAAGGGTTACGGTCAGGTGGACTGCTGGTCATGCGCGACTGGCCCTGATCCCTCCTCACAAAGCGGGGTGGGCTGTTCCGGGTGGCTGAGCTCAGGTAACAGGTTTATGGCGTGACTCCTGGGGGATTCCAGTAGCCAGTGTGTGTGTGTGTGTGTGTGTGTGTGTGTGTTGGACTGTATGTATGTATAGTAAGTGTGTATGGATGAATTACGCGTGACTTGTCGATACTTGGGTGAGCGATGGTGCTTGGTTTGTTGTGTGTGTGTGTGTGTGTGTGTGTGTGTGTGTGTGTGTGTGTGTGCGTGCGCACACACACACACACACACACTGCCACACGTATATCCAACTGCACAAAAACACACCGCACACGCGCACAGACACACATACACAAACACATGCAAACACGCACAAACACAAGACTGACACACAAAGAAACCTTTTCACGTGCAAACACACACACACACACACACACACACACACACACACACACACACACACACACACACACACACACACACACACACACACACAGACACCGCATGCCCATGCGACGAAGAAGGAGACCTCATCCTCCTGCTGGGGCCAAGCAAACAGTACCATCCAGAACACTCAACATTCTCCAGTGGAATGCATAAGAAGGGGTGCATAAGAAGAAACTTGGCCAGGCAGAAAGGATGCACCAAGAAAATATTGACATTGCATGTGTCCAAGAAACACATTTGACCGTAAACCATCACTTTCAAGTGAGGGGTTACGAGACCATCAGGTTGGACCGTGAGGAATGAAACAAATGAGGGGTGCTTGTCTTGGTGCGGAATTCCATCACCGCACAAGAACTCAAGATCAACACCAATCAACAGGCAGAGATCCAAGGGGTTGATATAGTCCTTAAGGAACACAACATCAGGATCTACAATGTCTGTTGCCCTCAAGATCGTGATCTTTCCCTCACATACATGGACATCCCAGACAACAACTGCGTGGTGGTGGGAGATTTCAACAGTCACTCAGAGAGATGGGGCTATGAGGAGACGGACAGGAGAGGTGAAGAAGTTGAGGATTGGGAGATTGACACACATCTTCATCTCATCAACCAAGAAGAGGATGAACCCACCTTCTACTCTAGACGCTGGATGAGCACATCAACACCGAATCTAGCGTTCGTCACCAACGACATGTTCGTCAGGACCACAAGAACAGTCCTCAACCAGCTTGGAGGAAGTGACCACAAGCCCGTAAAACTCTCTATCAACCTCAACTTGCAGGCTCCTCAAGCAAAGTGTTTTCCCCGCTGGAAAGGCGGACTGGACTCTCTTCGAGACCCTCACAGATACATACACAAAGCCAATCAACATCAGGCAGAAGGACTCAAACAAGATGGTTCAAGACTTCACAAAGGCCGTCTTGAAAGCTGCTATAGAATCCATTCCAAGAGGAGCACGCAAAGACTACAAGCCCTACTGGACGGAGGAACTCCAGAATCTGGAAGATGCTGTTACGGAAGCCAGGGACCGAGCAGAAAAGCAGCCATCACTTGAGAACAGCATAGCGCTGAAGGAAGTAACTGCCAGATACAAGCTGTCCTGCGCACAAGCTGCAAGAAAAAGCTGGCAAGAGAAAACTGAAAGCCTAAATCTCGACAAGGATGGCAGCAAGCTGTGGAAACTGGCTAGAACCCTCAGCAATGAAACAACAAGTCACACCACAATAACAATACAAGAGAATGGAAATTACCTCTCTGGAAAGAAAGCAGCAGTCCACTTCATAGACGTCTATGAAAACATCAGCAATCTGGAAGTCCCTCCTGAACATAGAGCTGCGGTGCACAGGGCCCAAGGTGAACTTCATGAGAAAGAGCCCCAAGAGGAAGTCATGACCTCACCTTTCACAGAGAAAGAGCCCCCCAAGAGGAAGTCATGACCACAGCTTTCACAGAGAAAGAGCTGGAGGAAGCGTTGCAGAGCCTCAACCTGAAGAAGTCACCTGGACCAGACGGAATCACAAATGAAATGATTCTGCATCTTGGGATGAAGAGCAAGGCAGTTCTTTTAACAATCTTCAACTCCAGCTGGAAGATAGGATCAGTCCCACAGAGTTGGAGGGAAGCAGACATGATCCCCATTCACAAAAAGGGAAAGGACAAGTCAAAGGCTGACAGCTACAGACCCATCAGCCTTACAAGCTGCTTAGGAAAGCTGATGGAGAGACTTGTCAACACTAGGCTTGCCTGGCACCTTGAGGAGTATCAGCTGTTGAGCCCTGAACAGGAAGGCTTCCGCCAACGCAGATCAACAGAAGACCAGATCACATTCATCGCTCAAAGGATTGAGGACGCATTCCAAAAAAAGAAGAACACGCTTGCTGTCTGGATTGACATGGAGAAGGCGTTCGACAAAGTCTGGAAGGGCGGACTCAGGCTCAAACTACAGCGATGTGGTGTGTCTGGGAGGATGTACACCTGGATCAGCCAGTACCTACACAACCGCCAAGCCCGAGTCAAGATTCAGGGCCAGAAGAGCAAGAAGAAGGTGCTGAGACAGGGAGTACCACAAGGAGGAGTCCTTTCGCCAACGCTGTTCCTCATCTTCATAGATGACATCGTCAGAGAACTGCCAAGAGGGGTCAGAGGAGCGATCTACGCAGATGACCTGGTACTCTGGTGCTCTGAAGAGTACACCACTACAGCACAGGTACGCCTCCAGACTGCGCTCAACAAGATCAGCAACTGGACCAAGGAATGGCTTGTCTCTGTCAACTCAAGCAAAACAACCTACACAGTCTTCAGCCAATCCAGCAAGAAGCAAGAGGCGAAACTGACACTGAACAACCAAAGGCTTGCAGAGGAACCCACACCTACCACGAACAAGGGAGAAGAAGAAGAAGACACAGACACACAGACACCCTCACTATCCTCCTCCTACCCCCCACTCCCCATTCTTCCACCCACCCCATCTTCACTTTCATGAAACATGCCTCAGTGACTGACAAGTATCAGACCTTCTTTCCGACATCCTGATGACCTGGGTGTAGCGACGGGCAACATGTGCAGTTCAGGTGTCTTTGAAGTGAAGATAAAAGAAAGAAAGGGGAGAAGAAAGAGGAAGAGAAAGACAGACAGACAGACAGATAGACGGACGGACGGACAGAAAGGAGGGAGGAATGGAAGAGAAAGGGAGGCACAATAAAAAGTAAAGAAATCAACTGGGAAAGAGAAAGGAGCGAAATATAGATAGACAGCGGAGAAGGAAAAGAAGAAGGAGGAGAAGAAGGAGAACAACAACAACAAGATGAAGAAGAAGAAGAAAAACAACAAGATGAAGAAGAAGAAGAAAAACAACAACAACAACAAGATGAAGAAGAAGAAGGAGGAGGAGAAGAAGAAGGAGGAGAAGGAGAAGAAGAAGGAGAAGAAGAAGAAGAAGAACAACAACAACAACAAGATGATGAAGAAGAAGAAGAAAAACAACAACAACAACAAGATGAAGAAAAAGAAGGAGAAGAAGAAGAAGAAGAAGAACAACAACAACAACAACAACAAGATGAAAAAGAAGAAGAAGAAGAAGAACAACAACAACAACAACAAAATGAAGAAGAAGATGATGAAGAACAACAACAACAAGATGAAGAAGAAGAAGAAGAACAACAACAACAACAACAAGATGAAGAAGAAGAACAACAACAACAACAACAAGATGAAGAAGAAGAAGAACAACAACAACAACAACAACAAGATGAAGAAGAAGAACAACAACAACAACAACAAGATGAAGAAGAAGAACAACAACAACAACAAGATGAAGAACAACAACAACAACAACAAGATGAAGAAGAAGAACAACAACAACAACAAGATGAAGAAGAACAACAACAACAACAACAAGATGAAGAAGAAGAACAACAACAACAACAAGATGATGAAGAAGAAGAAGAAAAACAACAACAACAACAAGATGAAGAACAACAACAACAACAACAACAACGAAGAAGAAGAAGAAGAAGAAGAGCAACAACAAGGAACAAAGGCAAACTGAAGAAAGAATGAATGAAAGAACGAAAGAAGATATAAAGGAAGAAAAATCAAAGGGAAATGAGGAACGGGTAAGAGGCGGTGAGACTGACAGACGGAGAGACAGAGACATAAAGAGAGAATACAGAATAAAGAGAATACAGAATAGAGAATACAGAATATCTTACTGTCTCAATAAGAGAAATTTATGCGTAGTGTATTTTACGTAAACCATACATGAACAAGAGAGGCAAGGCCTTCAAGACTCACTTGTAATACACTTTTTAAAAAATCCAAGCTTTTTATGTATTGTGTATAATTTCAAAATGTAATGTTTAAGATGAGAAAGATCAGTTTAAAGCAAATTAACTCCCCTAGCATTAATTACAGAGTTATGTCCCTTTTTTACTATCTGCACCAAAACGTTTGCAAAATAAATAAAACTTCCATACTTGGCAAAAGAAGTTCCTGTTTGAACAAAAAATGATAATAATGACTGCTCTTGTTGCTGGGTCAGAATATCAGATCAAAGTGTCAAGTTTAGAGAATACAAAAAATATAAATATAACAGTAAATGCAGTTTGCATATAATTAGGCTTCATTTTTTATTTTTTTGTGCCCATCCCAGAGGTGTAATATTGTTTTAAACAAGATGACAGGAAAAAACTGAATTTTTCCTATTTTTATGCCAAATTTGGTGTCAACTGACAGAGTATTTGCAGAGAAAATGTCAATGTTAAATTTACCACGGACACACAGACACACGCACACACACACACACACACACACACACACACACACAGACAACCGAACACCAGGTTAAAACATAGACTCACTTTGTTTACACAAGTGAGTCAAAAATCACAGTCACTCAGTGAAAACACGTAAAAGACATCAGATACTGAAATGCTAAGTTGATAAGGATCTTCCGTGCAATGATAATAACAAATCATACACATGCAATGATTACATACTTTCACAGTCATTCATCATAAATACATAAGGAACATAAAAAAATGCATAGGTACAAAGTAAATGCTAATCAGTCTCATACAATAATCACTAATCAACCAGTGCGATAAGCACAGTAAGAGAAAACATAGAGTGGGACTGAAAGAGTGAGAGAGAGAGATAGATAGATGGATAAATAGATAAATAGAGAGAGAGAGTGAGAGACAGACAGACAGACAGACACGCGAACAGACAGACAGACAGACGTAGAGACATAGAGAAAGAGAGAGACAGAGGCTAAGGGATACAGACACACACAGATAACCCCCCCCCCACACACACACACACACACACACGCACAAACACACAGAGATGAACACACAAAACACATCGTGACATCTGTGCCCCCCACCCCCCACCCCCAACCCCCGCCTCCTTCAATCCCACCCTTACCACGCCCACTCCACCCTCACCCTCCTCCTCCCATCACCTCCTCGCCCCCACCCCCCCGCCCCCACCCCCCGCCATCCAATCCCCTTGTCGACAAAATGAATAACTTCCACCTTTGGAGAGGAAGAGAGGGGATTTTTTTTTTTCTTTTTACCATGTCATGTCATCTTTCTGGGGCTGCACACACACGCTGGGCAGCA
>NC_134883.1:49949400-49951900 GCF_041734735.1 Babylonia areolata
CTCTCAGCCCACACCTTTGTTATGGACCGGAGGCCTAACAC
This sequence comes from Babylonia areolata, assembly GCF_041734735.1. Lineage (NCBI taxonomy): Eukaryota > Metazoa > Mollusca > Gastropoda > Neogastropoda > Buccinidae > Babylonia > Babylonia areolata. The sequence continues at coordinate 49,949,442 of NC_134883.1, forward strand.
ATAAAAACCTTGCCGCTATTGTATCTGTCTCTCTCTCCCACACCAACATTCACGTACATTACTGACGATTTCCCGACATTTTGCGAAGTGTTAAAAAAAAAAAAAAACAGTAGAAAAAAGATAAAACATAAAGGGATAAATTAAAGAAAGAAATTAATTAATTTTTTAAAAATCAACAATTACCTCGAGTATCATGGAAGTTCCAGGCACGGAAAATTGTGAGCTAAATATATATTATAATTATAATCTCCCTTCTTCTGGCTGTTGTTGTTAATGTCGTTGTTGTTGTTGTTTTCTTGTTCTTGTTGTTCTTCGTGGTGATGTTATTGTTGTTCTTGTTGCTGTTGTTGTCGTTAGTGTTGGTGATGCTGTTGTTGTTGCTGATGTTGTTGGCGGCGTTGCTGTTATTGTGGTTGGTGTTGTTGTTGTTGTTGTTAGTGTTGGTGTTGCTGGTGCGGTTGTTGTTGTTGCTGTTAGTGTTGCTGTTGCTGTCTTTGGTGTTGGTGTTGTTGTTGTTGCTGTCAGTATTGGTGGTGTTGTTATTGTTGTTGCTGCTGTTGTTGCTGTTAGTATTGGTGTTATTGTTGTTGCTGTTGTTGTTGCTGTTAGTATTGGTGTTGCTCTTGTTGTTGTTGTTGTTGTTGTTGGTGGTGGTGGTGGTGTTGTTCTGGTCGTTGTTGACGTTGATGTTGATGAAAACATGAAAGTTGCCAATGCTTTGGCACTGTGAGTAAGGCGGAGCTGTTCTTGGCTTAACTGGTAGGTTGGGGTGGGGGTGGGTGTGGGGGTGGGGTTGGAGGTGTGGTGTGGGGGTGTGGGGTGTGGGGGAGGAGCCTACGTGAAAAGCGTTCGCGGCCGGTGGTTCGGTAGTGACTTCTGTCCAGTTGAGATGTGTGTTGATTCTTAACTCCCAGACAAAAAACTTTCACCACTTGGCGTTGATGGTAGATAAAGAGGTTCCACTACTTCAAAGCATTTTCGGTACTGCCTCCCTCTCTTTCTTCTTTCCTTTTCTACGGCCGTCTGTTTTGGCTTCTTCTCTTTCTCTCTTTCTACTGTAGGTCGGGTTACGAAACCACGTTGATTAGGATCTGGTGGTGGTTAGGCTGTAGTGGTGAAAATGATGGTGTTTGGGTGTTTTGTTGTGGAACGTGTGTGTGTGTGTGTGTGTGTGTGTGTGTGTGTGTGTGTGTGTGCGCGTGTGTGTTTGTATGTCCTCTCTCTCTCTCTGTCTGTCCCTCGTGGCGATTTGATCCCTCAGCAATCACTCAGAAAATGTGTTTACTCAGAGAGACAGACCCGGCCACGCGCGAGACAGAGACAGAGAGAGAGAGAGAGAGAGAGAGAGAGAGAGAGACAGACAGACAGACAGAGACAGAAAAACGAGAGACAGAGAAGCAGAGAGAGACAGCGACAGACATAGAGATCCAAGTTTTCCCCCATATTCTTGTTTGTGTCACTATATGGACCATTTTCCCCCCATGCCACACCACCAATGCGCGTTCGCTCTCTTTCAATTTCCCTCAGGGCAGGTTGTCCCTGCCACCCCCACCCCCCCCCTCCTCTCCCCCCCACACCAACCCCCTCCCCCATCCCTACCCTTTCCCATCACCACTGCCACCGGCAGTCTTTTGTTGCTGTTTGATCCTCATCTCCATGGCAACAAGAAAGTGGGACACTGTAGGTTTATCAATGTCATGGACAGACATACGGTGAGTGGTATGAAGAGACTGTTTTTAAAATATCACCATCGCCCCCTACACAACTTCTCTTCTGGCGGTAACTTCGGGTGTTCTTTGGTTTCATCAGAATTCACCAGATTATTTTGTGGGATGTCACAACGGCGGAGGTGGTTTCTTTTCTGGTCTCTATGTGGATGAAGAGAGTTTCACGTGGAATTTTCTTTTCAAAGGCCTCTCTATATTAAGAGCAGAAAGTGGCTGAGCGAGGGAGCGAGGCAGTAAAAGAAAGAAGCGACTGAAGTGTTGGTTTTTTTTGGGGGGGCGGGGGGGGGGGGGGGGGGGGGGGGGGTTAGTCTGAGGGTCCTGGGTTCGGATCTCTGTCATGACACCTCGTGGGTAGAATGCCAATGTAGATTTTTTTAGAAGCTTACAGCTTGGCCAACAGCAAAGTGAGAGCTGTATGATCAATGGTTTCTCCATTGCAATGGGACGTCATTTACAGCTTAGTCTTTTGTGAAGGACTGTGACTCTCAAACTTGGAGGCAAGATTGCACTGGCTCTTAGTGCTGCAGCCTTTGGGGGGCTAGCTGGCCTTTGGGGAAAATGTGGAAAAAAGTGTAAGAAAATGCATGCACAAAAGCAAATTCTTCACACAAAAAAGTAAGCATGTGCATGCAAGAGAGAGCGAGAGAGAGAGAGAGAGAGAGAGAGAGGGAGGATGTGGGCGGGGGGGGGGGGGGGGGGGGAGAGAAACAGACAGACAGACAGAGGCAGAAA
>NC_134883.1:49961900-50039400 GCF_041734735.1 Babylonia areolata
TTCCATTTTGTGTGCGGAAAAGAAAAGAAAGAAAGACTGAAAGACGGAAAGGGTGTATATGGTAATGATAATAATAATAATAATGGATACTTATATAGCACACTATCCAGAAATCTGCTCTAGGTGCTTTACAAAAACGCTTTTGTTAACATAAAACATTATATCTATATTACATACACACACCAAAATGTGACTACACACACACACACACACACACACACACACACACACACACACACACTGCATACATACATTTTAACATACATGTGTATCTAACAGCTACCCTAACACATACGCACACATAGGCAGGCACAAACTTACATAAACACACGCACACACAATACACATTCATATACATGCATGTAGTTATGTACACATACATATGTATACACACATAGTCAATCACAGCTAACGAAAAGGAAGTGGACCTGCCACAATTGAACTTATTGCTGAGGTAAAGGAGGAGGAACTCCAGTGATGGCTGGACTTCAGTGCAAGTCAGTAATGGTAACAACAAACAAACAAACAAACCGCGCGTTATCATGACTTCATACAGAGGCTGACACTGGAACATTTCCAACTGCTGCATGATAAAAGTTTCAGTGTTTCGATCGCCTCATTTCTCAAGGTCTGCGCAGCATGTTGGGGTAATGCATAAGTCAGGCGTCTGCTTGCCACGGTTTTTCTTGTTGTTTGTTTGTTTGTTTTTGCCCTTTGTGATTTATCATTAACTCTCTCCATACGAACGGCGAAAGAGACGACGTTAACAGCGTTTCACCCCAATTACCATCATCAAAATAGTGCAAGCGGAAGGCTCTTATACTGAAGAGGTGAATGTTGACAAAGAATACAATTCTGACGACGGAAGCTAAAGGTTGGGTCATTCAGACACCCACTGGACATCCGAGGGGTCTGTGTAGAAGAGAAGAGAGGACTGGCCGTACTGAGTGAGTTAAAGCTGGTGTGGCATGGTGTCTATCATGACGGATCAGTCTGCACTGAATTTCGCCTAATGGCGCGTCACGGTGGGGGCGGGTGAGCGGGTAAAAGTTAAACATTATTTCACGTTGAAAACTTGTCTGTACCGATGTTGGTGATGACTGACTCGACCATGATGCTGATGTTAAGGCGAAGGCACATAAGATCAAAGGCAGGTAAACAGTATTTGTATTTGTATTTCTGCGTGCAGTTTTATTTGTTTTTTCCTATCGCAGTGGATTTTTCTACAGAATTTTGCCAGGAACAACCCTTTTGTTGCCGTGGGTTCTTTTACGTGCGCTAAGTCCATGCTGCACACGGGACCTCGGTTTATCGTCTCATCCGAATGACTAGCGTCCAGACCACCAGTCAAGGTCTAGTGGAGGGGGAGAAAATATCGGCGGCTGAGCCGTGATTCGAACCAGCGCGCTCAGATTCTCTCGCTTCCTAGGCGGACGCGTTACCTCTAGGCCATCACTCCACTATAGTATTTATAGTATTTTATAGTATTCTCTTTCCCTCAACTTTTTTCCCTTCTGAATGCTTTCTTAATATTGCACTTATCTAATTCTTCTTTAAAAAACAACAACAAAAAAAACCCTATCTTTTTCTTCCTTTCTTGAGGGGGTCGGGGTGGTGACTGTGTATCGAGGGCTGGGTGAAAAAACAACAATAAAAAAAACCCCCACTTGATCTACTGATTGTCTTCAGAAAATAAAAGTCATTTCGTCATTCCTTTGTTAAATCATTTATTTGTTTAATCATCTATTCGCGATTTCTCTCTCTCTCTCTCTCTCTCTTCCTCTCTTCTGAAATCAAATGTCTTTCTTTATCTGTTCTTGGCTGTTTCTTTCTTTCTTTCTTTTTTTTTTTTAACCCAGGGCTGGGTGGAAAAAAAATATCTTTTTATCATACTCATCTGAATAGCCTGGAAAAATATTCTCTCTCTCTCTCTCTCTAAAAAAAAAAGAAAGAAAAAAAAGGATGGTTTGGACGGAGGTATGAGCAGAGCCAGCTCACCCCTGCACTGTCAACACCGGACATCCCAGAAATATATTCGACAAACAATGTGACTTTTTTTTCTTCTTTTTGACTCACTTGTGTAAACAAAGTGAGTCTATGTTTTAACCCGGTGTTCGGTTGTGTGTGTGTGTGTGTGTGTGTGTGTGTGTGTGTGTGTGTGTGTGTGGTAAACTTTAACATTGACATTTTCTCTGCAAATACTTTGTCAGTTGACACCAAATTATGCATAGAAATAGGAAAAATTCAGTTCTTTCCAGTCATCTTGTTTAAAACAATATTGCACATCTGGGATGGGCACAAAAAAATTAAAAAATGAAGCCTAATTATATGCAAACTGCATTTACTGTTATATTTATATTTTTTGTATTCTCTAAACTTGGCACTTTCATCTGATATTCTGACCCAACAACAAGAGCAGTCATTATTATCATTTTTTGTTCAAACAGGAACTTCTTTTCCTAAGCATGGACGTTTTATTTATTTTGCAAACGTTTTGGTGCAGATAGCAAAAAAGGGAAATTACTCTGTAATAAATGCTAGGGGACTTAATTTGCTTTAAACTGATCTTTCTCATCTTAAACATTACATTTTGAAATTATACTCAATACATAAAAAGCTTGGGTTCTTTTTGTTTGTTTTAAGTGTATCACAAGTGTCTTGAAGGCCTTGCCTCTCTTGTTTCTTTTTAATGTCCACCGTGAATGTATGTGTGAACTAAGGAGATGCTGAGTGGCATAGCGAGATGGGAGGCTTGCTGGGGCGGGGGGCTACGTGTGTGGTGTCAGTGTGTGCGTGCGCGCGCGCGTGCGTCCGTATGTGTGCGTGTGTGTGTGTGTGTGTGTGTGTGTGTGTGTGTGTGCGTGTATATGTATGCATGTTGGTGCATCAGTCAAACAACGTGAGTCACGTGTACAGGGCCGGAAATGTCGCTAGAAAGAGAAAGAGGGGGCAAAGGTACAGACTGAGACACAGAGGGATACAAAATAAACAGACAGACATGCAGACAAACAGTGATGAAGTGATAGTGAGGGACAGAGGTGGGTGGAGAGAGGCAGATGTGAGGTGGGCGGCTATTGTAGTTTCCGCCCGACAAAACTATGTCTGTGTTTAGCCAAGGCGTCAGATATCAACCGTTTGGACGTGGGTATACACCCATATTCTAAAACAGACACAGAGAGAGGGAGAGGGAGAGGGAGAGAGAGAGAGAGAGAGAGAGAGAGAGAGAGAGAGAGAGAGAGCGAGGGCGGGGAACGGAGGCAGATGGGCAAACGTCAGAGAGAGAGAGAGGAGAAATAGAGTGGGGAGAGGGGCAGACAGAGACGGTCAAAGAGATATATGGGGAGACAGAGAGAGAGAGAGAGAGAGAGACAGACAGACAGACAGACAGATGGAGAAACAGAGAGACAGAAACAGAGAGACAGAGAGAAAGACAGACAGAGATGAGACAGGCATAGAGAAACAGAGATGATGGGGAAAGAGAGAGAGAGGGAAGAAACAGACTTGGGAGAGAGAAGGGCAGACCGACAGAGACGGTCGAAAGAGATATGGGGAGAGAGAGAGAGAAAGAGAGACAGACAGACAGACAGACAGAGACTGAGACAGAGAGAGACAGAGACCGAGACAGTGACGGAAGGAGAAGCAAAGGGGGGTGGGAGGGGGGGGGCAGACAAACAGAGACGGCCAGAGAGAGATATGGGGAGACAGAGAGAGAGAGAGAGAGAGAGAGAGAGACAGACAGAGACAGACAGACACAGATGAGACACTCATAGATAAACAGAGATAGTGAGTAGAGACAGAGAGAAAGAGAGACAGAGAGACGCAGAAAGAGAGGTGAGTAAGAGAGAGAGAGGGAGAGAGAGAGAGACAGAGACAGAGAATGTGAGGGTGGTGGACATGGAGACAGAGACATGAAGTTTGAGGAGGGGGCAGGGGATGGAGGAATGGAGGTGTGGGAGGGGCGGGCAGACAGGCCGGCAAACAGGCATGCACAACACAAACATGAGTCACCTTCACACCCATAAAGGGGGCACACAGAGAGAGAGAGAGAGAGAGAGAGAGAGAGAGAGAGAGAGAGAGGGAGGGAGGGATAGGGGGGGTGGGGGGAGAGAGATAGAAAGCCTCGGAGAGACAGACAGACAGACAGAGACAGAGTGAGAGAAAGAAAGAGAGAGAGAGAGAGAGAGAGAGAGAGAGAGAAAGAGAGAGAGAGAGAGAGAGAGATGATTTATTCATATAGGCCAAGGCCCCTAATGAAGGGGTATATGAACAGACAGCAATAAAAAACAAAGAAAAACAAAAACATTTCACATAATACAACATACATAAAAAAAACTCGATATAACCTAAGTTCAAATGAAAAACTAGCCTAGCAACAAAACAGTGTTTTCATGACGTAATAGTTTCTCGGACTTTGAAAGCTTTATATAAATACAAAGCAAGGTTTCTAACAATTTCACAGGATGTTGAGGACATTAACAAGTTCAATTTAAACATATTTGGTTGTCTATAATATTTAGGCTTAATAAATGATTCTCGAATATTCCTCAAAGCTGGACAACAAAGGACAAAGTGCATTTCATTTTCTATCGAATCTTTGCACAATGGACAAATCAGATCAGTGTCATTACATATTATGTATCTATAATGATGAACTGCTAGCTCAGAAATACCTAGTCTGAATCTTGTTGTTATATATTTCAAATGTCTATCCATATTTAACATCAGGTAAGGTTTCAAGTCTGGGCCACTGCTGAAATTCCTATAAAAATCAAATCGAGAGAGAGAGAGAGAGAGAGAGAGAGAGAGAGAGAGAGAGAGAGAGAGAGAGAGAGAGAGAGAGACAGACAGACAGACAGACAGACAGAGAGACTGAGAAAAAGAGAGAGAAGAGAGAGAGAGAAGGGGTGGGAGGGAGAGAGAGGGGGAGGCTGACTGACAGACAAAGACAGACAGAGAGAGAGAGAGTGAGAAGGGGGAGACTCGGAGAGAGAGAGAGAGAGGAGCAGACAGACAAAGAAACAGGCAGAGAGACAGACAGACAGACAGACAGAGACAGAAACAAAGGGGACAGAAAGAGAGAGCGGGAGAGAGAGAGAGAGACAAAGACAGAGAGAGAGCGGGAGAGAGATAGAGACAAAGACACAGAGAGAGCGGGAGAGAGATAGAGACAAAGACAGAGAGAGAGAGAGAGATGGGGGGGGCGGAGGGGGGCGGGAGAGACAGACAGACAGACAGAAACTGAAACAAAGGGGACAGAAAGAGAGAGGGGGAGAGAGATTGAGACAAAGACAGAGAGAGAGAGAGGGAGAGAGAGACAAAGACAGAGAGAGAGAGGGAGAGCGAGCGAGAGCGGGAGAGGAGATAGAGACAAAGACAGAGAGAGAGAGAGAGAGCGGAGAGAGAGATAGAGACAAAGACAGACAGAGAGAGACAGAGAGAGAGAGACAGAGACAGAGGAGACAGAGAGAGACAGAGAAACTGAACACTGGATGGGTGAATGAGAGGCAGGGAAGGGGTAGGGTGGGGGTGGGGGTGGGTGGGGTCTCAGGACTCAAAGATGGTATATTTTTTTCAGAAATGATTTAGCTCCACTTGAAGGGATGAGGTTCATCAATGATATGCAAACACAATACATCTTGCTTGTACACAGCTGAAGGACTACCATCAACCACATTCAATCATCAATGCTTTTAGCCAGAATAGTGCCAAAGATTTATAAATATAAACTGCTCAATTCTTTAGTTACATTTTCATGGGAGTAGGTGGTGGGGGGATGTGGGGGTGGAGAGTAACAGCAGATGTAAAAAAAACAAAAACAAAAAACAAAAACAAAAACGAAATAGAGAAGAGAGAGAGAAAGACAAACAGGTCAAACAGAGAGAGAGATGCACACCCTAACTACCCAGTTCTACCCATCCATACACCCACGTATACACGCACCAACACCTGCACGCACCCATCCACCCCACCCAGCCAGCACACACACACACACACACGCGTACACACGCGCGCACGTGCATCCACCCACAACCACATATGCACACATATGAACTGCATGTGGTGGATGGAAGGTGTGAACGAATGAGGGCGGAGGAGGGAGAAGAAGAAGAGATGCTCACACCCAGCTACCAGCATTCCACACATGCTGGCTCGCAGGCTACACTGGCACCCACGCCAATGCACATGCATGCACGGCACACACGCGCTCACATATGCGTGTGTGTGTGTGTGTGTGTGTGTGTGTGTGTGTGTGTGTGTGTGTGTGTGTGGCGCGCGCGCGCTAGTACCGCTGTGCATCCGTGCGCTTGTATGTGTGTGAGTGCGTGATTATGTGTGCTTGTACTAATGTGTGTGTGTGTGTGTGCGTGCGTGCGTGCCTGTGTGTGTGTGTGTGTCTGTGTATGCGTACGTGCGAGCGTGCGTACGTAGGTGTGTGTGTGTGCGTGTGTGTGTGTCTGTGTGTGTCTGTGTGTGTGTGTGTGTGTTAGTAGTACGTATGCACTTGCTTGTGATCTAGCAATTGAAATTAATCCATCAGATCATCCAGTTCATCAATCAATCCATAAGTAAAAAAACAACAACAACAACCAAACCATCCCATAACAACCAGAAGATGAGAAACCCCGCATGACAAACTGGCCAGATCTACGTCCTGTTAACAAGGAGTCCCCACACACTGACCAGAGTCCGCTTGTTTGTGCACGGCGGGCAAACACTGGCCATTGTCACACCTCATTCTTTGACATTAAAAAGCACGCGTTCACTGAGCTGCACCTGCGAGAAAAAAAACTCCATCCCTGAAAATGGTGTGAATCGTCAGTTTCCGAATTCCTTCACAATACAGTCACCGTGGATGATGGTGTTTGAACAGAACCCAACGGGAGTGTCGACCGTGAGACAAATCGTGACAGTGATAGCAAAGAGCAAACGGCGAGTGTCGCGAACGTTTACAGTCATGCGATTCGTTCAAACAAGGGCTACCAATTCTGAGACTCAGACACAGACAGTGGTCGAGTTGTCGACAGCTGTCGGTCGTAATTGGTAATTTCAGATAGCTGTATAGCTCCTTAAATCGACTGATCAATCGACGGACCCAACTTTGCCTCAGAACCGAAACTGACATCAGAACTGCATAGCCTACAATATTGTTGAATTGTTGCTTCTTCGCAAGTGAAGACGAGCTGGAGCTTCACACTGTGTGGTTCCGTAAATGACTCCTAATAAACCCGGTCCGGGCTCTGAAGAGTCTGTGGCACTGTGTCAGCGGTGTAGCCGGTCAATGGTTTCTCCATTGCAATGGGAAATCATTTCTCCTTAGTCTTTTGTGAAGGACTATCACTCTCAAACTATGAGGAAAAATTGCACTGGGTCTTAGTGCTGCAGCCTTGGAGGGGTGTGTGTGTGTGTGTGTGTGTGTGTGGGACGGGGGGGGACGGGGGTGGGAGGGGGGGGTCCGGAGGGGGGCTAGTTGGCTTTTGGGAACTATCCCAACGCCGACTGTCCTAAAAAACCATCTTGGCCGAGAGAGTGGGGATGTAACTTGGGCAAGACACTCTCCACTTTATAGATATTCGAGACAGCAGTTGCCTCCTCTGCTGTTCTGATGGTCATAGTCGAACACGACTGACTATCATACATGTATAAAAGAAGCTGGTGCTGTCCAGATGGAGGTGGATTAAGTGTCTTCTTCTTGCGTTGTGGCGTTTCAGATAGGCGTTGCTGATGCTGTGCCCCTCATAAATGGCGACGTCAGACCGGACCTAGCTGCGCCATACTGGGCGATCGGAGACTGGAGCTTCCCGTAAGTGTTGGGGTCAACCCCGCGCCCGCAGCGCTGGAGGGAGGTCTTTAACTCTCTCCATACGAACGTCGAAAGAGACGACGTTAACAGCGTTTCACCCCAATTACCATCATCAAAATATTGCAAGCGGAAGGCTCTTATACTGAAGAGGTGAATGTTGACAAAGAATACCACAATTCTGATGACGGAAGCTAAAGATTGGGTCATTCAGACACCCACTGGACATCCGAGGGGTCTGTGTAGAGGAGAAGAGAGGACTGGCCGTACCGAGGGAGTTAAAGCTTCTTTGTCGCGCTTCTTCTGGCCGACAGTGTTATGCCATGTTTGAGGTATCCCGTTTTATGAAATGTGGCCTTACAGAATAGTCTTGTCTTGTTGTACAACACAGCCGAGTCAGACAGAAGGAGTACACGCAGTCAAAACGATGTATGTCTCCTACATACAGAACGTGTCATAAATACAGGCCAAGAAAATACCCTGACCCAGAAAAGTAGAACAACCGAAATGGGCAAAGAAAATAAAGTAGTTAGCCTGCAGTGCTCACGTTTTTCGTGTCCAAAACAATGTTTATCAAAGTCGTATTCAAACATTAAAGAAAATCGATTATGGGTGATAAGAAAAGAGGGAAAACTAAACATGTGAGTAGCATATACGCTACTGGCATGTGAAAACATAACATTCATAAGTACTGTAATGTGTTGTGTTGCGTGATTTTGCGTTGTGATGTATTGTCCGAGATCTCTCTCTTTCTTCTTCTTTTTCTTCTTCTTCTCCTCCTCCTTACATATAATTTTTTTTTTGCTATTGATTGTTTTATATGCGGTTAGTGTTCATTGGTGCTCATGGCTTCTCAATAATGCGAAAGACTAGCACCCAGACCACTACTCCAAATCTAGTGCAAAGGAAAAGAGAAAACCCGTCTTGTGCTAGTACGAACCCCTAACTTTCTTGGCAAGCGCGTTATAGCCGAGCCACACTCTACACATACGTGTCGATTACCATGTAAAGATTTCGCCTTCCTCCTTGATACGGTTTCCTGGCTGGTTTCCAGTCAAACTGTTTCCGAGTTCGAACCACACGCACACATTCAACATAAATTTTGGCATTGCTGCCGCTTGACTTAACGTTCTGCTGGTGTCAGCACATTATGAGACAGGTCCCCACTGCGATGTAGCTGGAACAGATTCTGGAGATTATTATTGTCCCTCTCTTTCTTTCTGTATATATATATGTATGTATATATATATATATATATATATATATATATATATATATATATGTGTGTGTGTGTGTGTGTGTGTGTGTGTGTGTGTGTGTGGCACAGAGAGAGAGAGGAGGGGGGCTTCTTCTGCTGTTCAGTACTGACTACTACTGACTACACAACAAAAAACTATTACTACTACTACATCTATTACTAGAACTAATACTACTAGAAGTAGGCTATACTTACCTGCATGACTTTGCAAGGTTGATTTGCTCTTTCCGTCACATCAGAATCTTCGAATTTCAACAGCTAACCGATCATGATGTCGACACTGAAAAAAGGAAGAAGAAAAAGAAGAAAAAAAAAAGAGTAAAAAGACCAGTCAGTTATCTAATCACATTATATCAATCGACCGCGATATGAAGATTCCAGGCTGTGATTGATAAGAGATGGAAAAGAAAAACTGGAAGGAAAGGAAAAAAGCAGTTTCTGTTGTCAGAGATTTATATCTTGAGTCGATTATACATACAATGTTTCGCACAAAATAACGCACGCTACTGGTCAAAAACTGTTGGAAAACGAACCGTTCTCATAACTAAAGCCGGCTTTAATTATCTAAAATAAAAACTCTAATTTCTGAATTCAGTCTAAACCAAAGACACATAACACAAATTTGTATTTCAATGCAATATCAGAAAAAGTGAAACTAAACACAGCATGTCATAACGTCAATATTTAGTAGTCAACCCATGAAAACTATTATGTAATAATATTTTATTCGTTTATCAATAATCATCTAAGTTTTTTCCCCGTCAATAAAAGTCTTCGAAGCTATGCGTTTGCGAGACTTAAATATAATATGAAAACAACAACAACAACATAATTTTGTCTAAGGATTAACGAAGAATTGCTTTGTAGTGAAGCTTGAAATACCATATAACTAATTGGTTTCCTTCCTCCCCCTCTCTCCCTTTTTTTAATTTAATTTTTTTATTTATTTATTTATTTAATTATTTCATATCCTTCATTCAATTTGTTCTCTTCCCCTTGCTCTCCCGTTTTCTATCCAAACAAAAGGAAGGAAGAACTGAATAAAAAAGATTCACGGAGCCAGAGCAGACACGAATATACTTCTCCAACAGCCCAAAGCGAAGACTCTGGACGAATACTGACTGTATGCGGTGCAGTATACGACTAGAACTATGTGAATGAAGAACAGTGCCAATGCGCTCTTTCTTCGCGCGTTCCTCGATTGCTTTGCAGTCCACTTCAACGTATCAGGAATGACCTGCGTCACCACCACGCCTGCTGTTGCCCTGAAGTGGCCAGTTGTGTTCAAAGCTGTCTATATTACCGATAAGAACGAGTTAAAGTTGATACGTTGCAGAGCAAGAAAACGTACGTGCGTTCGACTACTCGTTGGCGATTTCGAAAAGATTGCATGATCGAGTCCCAGTTCCTGTAAGTGCAAAATTATGTCCCCTGGTTCGATGGAACGGCAGTGTCAGTTCGTGATAATGGCTCACCAGGCAGGTCGCAATCAGTAATTTAATTTGTTTGGGCTGTTAAATCGACGAATAATTGAATGAATAAATGAAGCCTATGGGTAACTGATTAGATTAATTTGCATGGACAAGTGAATGAATATATCATGAGTGAACAGATAAGTACCAATGCACGTTAAATCAGACAAAAAAGGTCGATAGAAAGATGGACAACAAACAAATGTGAATTCAATTCTTTTTCTTTCAGCCGTGAAGAAGAAACTTCGTCTTTCTGCCTGCCTCTCTCTCGCTCTCTCTGGCACTCGGAGCATTTCTATTGACCATCGATCTTTGCCAACTCTCTAAAAATCTTCTCATTCCAGTCGTACAGCCACTTAGATATTGGAAAAGCATCAAATGAATATCATTTTTACAGAATTTTGCCAAGGACGGAGAACTCTCCTACTGCCGTGGGTTCTTTTACGTGCCTCGTACGCACGGGGGCTCTGCCGTGCTTATCATCTCATCAGAAAGACAAGCACACAGACCATCACACAAAGACCAGCAGATATGGTAGAGTAAAGATTCCAATCCCTGCTGGAATCGAACCCGAAGACGATCGCTTCCTATAGTCGGGAGTTCTGAAACCACTGGGCCACCGCCGGCTCCACTGCCAGCCGTTTACGTTCAGTTACTAGCGGGAGGTCGCGGGGAGGCAAAGGAAATCAATCGTTCCGTGCGTGACTTTAGCCAGAGAAAACCTGGCTGGCTCTTTAATCCTCGCTTCCTTGTGAGTTATCCACAAGGTGACCGGCCACTCGACCACTGTTTCAGAGCTGTCCTCGAGTCGCTCTGATAAGAATACGTACGTACATACAGGTCAATATGTGTGCGGGGTATAAATTGCACTTGTCCACTTTTGTATATATTATGTATATATTTTTCTTTTTCTTTTTAAAACATAGCTAATCCTTGTCCGTATCGTGGTAATCCGTGAAGCACACACACACACACACACACACAAACGTGCGTGTATATATATGTGTCAGTGTGTGTGTGTTGTGTGTGTGTGTGTGTGTGTGGGGGGGGGTTACATTATATATATATATATATATATATATATATATAAAGAGAGAGAGAGAGAGAGAGAGAGATCTGCAGTGTGATGATGTATCAGGACAGCCAATATAAAATACCGCAAATGTTCAGCCAGGTTACTGAACACAAGGGCGCCATTGTAACACTGAGATTTGGTTAGGCCGATGGAGGGGGGGGGGGGGGCGGGAGAGGGGGGGGGGGACTAGTGCTCCAGTGTACACCCTTAATCAGGGTTCGAGACTCCGTTTCGGCATGATCGGGGTTGTCCTTGCACTTTACCCTGACTTTCCTCAATGATCTATGAAACTGAATTTAAATTTTTTTTTAAAAATTTAAAAAAAGGGCGCGTGGTGGGGAGGGGGAGGGGTTGCGAGGCGGGGGGAGGGGGGGCGTGCATAGACCTGGGGGAACACTGACCTAGGGGAACACTAGAGCTTAGTGGGGGAACATAGATTTGTGGGAAATAGATCTGGGGAGACTCAGACCTGGCGTACCTGAAGTAAACGTGAGGGAATCTAGATCTGGGAGAACACAGACCTGTGGGAACATAGACCTGGGAGAACATGGACATTAGGGAACTTAGTTGGGGGGGGGGATTTGACCAGGGAGAACATAGAACTGGGGAGTGTAGACCTAGAGGCACATGAACACGAGGGAACATAGACCTGGGAGAACACAGACCTGGGGGAAAGTAGACCAGGGGGAACATGGAGACCTGGGGGAACGGCTACAACCCGCTATTGCCGCGGCCCGTTGTTGCCGCGGCCCGCTATTGCCGCGGCCAGTTGTTGCCGAAGCCCTTTTTTTCTTTTGGTTGGTCTTTTTTTAATGTTTTTAAAAAAAATTTCATTATGTACATTAATTTTTATTGACGAGAAAATCTCTTACACAAGGAGAAAGGACGACCCCCAGCGGAAGTTATAATTCGTCAGGAAGGATTTATTCGCTGAACAAGAATAGAAGAGTAAAAGCAAACAAAAGACAAAACATAAGAAAAGTATAGAGAAATGCATAGATCAAATGAAAGTGAAAGTTAGAGGAATTATGACATGAAATGATATTTTTAATTGTGAAACAAAACAACAATCTTGTTTGCATCGTTGTCTTATAAATCAAGAAAATTAATCTGGATTCGTCACATTATGTTCAACACACATTCAGGTGTCATCACATATTAAAAGCCAAAAAAAGGGGGGAGGGACAAAAACAAGGGGGTGGGGGTGGGGGACAAATAAAACTAAAAAAAGAAATAAAACGTTCGTAACGTACCACGCTTTCTCAAGAAGACAATTTTACACCAAAAAAAAAATCAAAAGAAAGTGCACTAACGTGTTGTTGGAACACAAAATACCATACCTTATTCAAACTGCTGTAGCAAGGTCAAGGTCAAGGTCAAGGTTCAAGATTTCAATGTGAAATCCAAAATCGTTGCGGCAACAACGGGCCGCGGCAATAGCGGGTTGCGGCAACAACGGGCCGCGGCAATAGCGGGTTGCGGCAATAGCGGGTTGACCCCGGGGGAACGTAGAACTCAGAAAGAACACAGACCTGGGGGAACATAATAGTCCTGAGGGACGTATGTCTGGGGGGAACTCAGACCTCGGGAAACTGAGGTAGACATGGGTGAACATAGAGACCACGGGGAACATTGACTCCGTCCCCGCGCGGCTGGGCGGGGGAATGGGGAACATATGTCTCAGTGGGCCGGGAAACAGACCTGGGGAAAACGTATATCTGGAGAGAGGGGGCGACGAGGCGGTGGGTGG
Organism: Babylonia areolata; assembly: GCF_041734735.1. Taxonomy (NCBI): domain Eukaryota; kingdom Metazoa; phylum Mollusca; class Gastropoda; order Neogastropoda; family Buccinidae; genus Babylonia; species Babylonia areolata. The sequence continues at coordinate 49,975,254 of NC_134883.1, forward strand.
GGGGGAGGGGTGCGGGGGGGGGGGGGGTGCATAGGCCCGGGGGAAAAACTGGAGATGACTTGGGGGAACATAGACCTTAGGGGACATGGACCTCAGTGGGGGGGTTTGGGGGGCGGGGGGGGAGGCGGGCAGTGGGGGGGATAATTATCAGTATAGGGACGATCAGTCGATCCACTCTCCACCAACCTCCACTGACTCAGCATTGAGGCGCTGCTGAGAATCAAACCATGCATGGACCTCCGAGAACCGCTGAACAGGAGCCTAAGTTCTTGCATGGCTGTTGCGCCCGTTAGTTGCTTGTATGATTTCTTGTTTGCACTATTTTGTACATGTGTGAAGTGCATTCTTCTCATTTCTTGTCAGTCCAAGTTTCCTCCTCGAAAGTTCTTCGTCGTCGTAATCGTCATCTTCTTCATTCTTCTTATCTGCCTCCTTCGTCATCTCCCCGTCTCCTGCTCTTTCTTCTCGATCCACTGGAAACAAACACAGATGATTGAATAAGTCTTTCAGTTCAGAACGACGCAATCTTGACGGGTGTGCCGCTCTTCCTCGACAGTGTGACAATCAAGAGAATAAGGGAGTGTATTCAGATGAGACATATCGTGACATGATCGCCACGTTTATTTCCCTTCGCTGTCAAGACAAGACAAGACAAATTCTTTATTTCGAGGATAATAGATAAGCACTGGTGTGCTATTTTACATCCAATCCCCGCCCTGAATAGGGTCTACACTACACAATCTTTAATAAAATGAAAGCATTGCTGTCAGTGCAACCAGCTTTACATGGTACACGCCGCAACAATTGGTAAAGTTTTCAGCCAGAGAAAACGCCCGCGCGTACGCACACACAGACACACCACACACGCACGCACGCGCGCGCACACACACCATCAAGCTCAATAGCTCTGTGACACACACACACACACACCGCCGCGGCACAGGCTCACTGGCAGCCGGGGTGACACTGACACACACGTCACGAAGTGACATACACACACACACCGGCACATGACACACACACACTGACGCACATTGTGGCAAGCACACACGCGCATACACCGACAACTCACAACTTGACAAACAAACACACATGCTGACACACAACACACCGCAGATAGACACACACAGACAGTCACCCTCATGAGGCGAGGGCCAGTGGACAGACACTGAGACACAGACATACACACAGACTAAACACAAGAACTCGGATCACCATCACTGACACACTGGCACCTAAGATATTATCGGCACCTTCCCATCATCGCCGCTCGCGTCACTCAGTCACACACACACACCGTGGCACACACACACACACACACACACGTACGTACACGGACATACACACACTGTGACACACACACACGGCCGCACGGCACACCGTGCGCACACACACTGACACAGTCACACCTTCCTTTGCCTGTGTGTGCCTATTTTTCTTCGTTTTTTCTTTAGGTTCCGGCTTTTTTTCTGCTTGTGCCTTTTTTTTTTTCTTTTTTTTTATGTTGTCACTTTTCAGGGCGGGGTATATGGATGTGAAAAAAGCCCACCATGTGCAGTAGTGCTTATCCATTATAGGGCCTCGGACATAAGGATTTTGTCTTCTGTCTCTCCCTTATCCCTTCTTCCCCCACCCCCCTCTCCATCCTCCCCCCCCCCCCCCAACCCCCACTCTACTTTGTTCCCCCTTACTTGTCAAATATGACGGAGTGGAAAGGCATAACTTTGTAAAACTGGCTACTTCTACAACTACAACAACAACCGACATTATGAGTTCTTAGTAAATGAGAAGAAAGAAAAGTTAAGACGCAGGAACTAAACATGACAGATCAATACAATGCACACGCTTACAGGTTTCAAGGAATCACGGGAAAAGACCATGAAAGAAATGTGCGGTCAGTTGTCACAGATGTCATCGGCAAATAGCCTGCAAAACAACTCTGTCGCAGACGAACAGTTAAAAAGTGGACGCACTTTTGATTTGGAGACTGGCTGTTCCACTGAAGTTCGCAACTCGTTGTGCATTCTCTGTTGTACATTTTTGAACGGGTATTTGATTTTTGTTCTGCATTCTTTTGTTGTTGTTGTTCAGATTTTGGGCAATTTCTTACCAAACGGACGAAGATAAACAACATTATTCTCTCGCCAGCCGTTTTAACAACAATTAAGATGATTCCAAACTCCAAACCGTGGTTAAGTTTCCATTTCTAAAAATAGCAAATAAACACACACACAGTCACATGACTTGAAGGAAGAGCGATGGTCACACTTTGTTGTGTGGGAAGAACAATGCTTCTTGATGACAAGCATGTGAACACAATGGAATGCAGTCTTGAGACTGAGCACGCATTCAAGTGAGTCGCGTTCTGACAAACTGCAGACAGCCATGGCATCAACAGGTGGTGATGCACCGAATCCTACCCCTCCTGTGCCTTCCGAAGAACGACTGAACGAGTCAACCGATTATTCCAAGTATGGAATCACAGACGCGCCAAAACCAACAAAAACGACAGCACTGGGAAGGGTATGTAGACCTTCGAAAAACAGTTTTTAGATTTTGGTATTCATTTTTCGGATTCTCAAAAGAGACTGACTGTGTTGTCATTGGGGTCACTGATCAGATTGTATTCGTTTCCCAGGACTGTAATGTGTGTGTGTGTGTGTGTGTGTGTGTGTGTGTGTTTCATGTAATTGCCCTTTGTTGATAAGGTCTTTGTCAAGTTTTTGATTATTGTTCTTGGAACATACTGGTAAATGATACCACTGATACCACACAACGATAAATGAATAGACAAAAACAAAAGGTGTGTGTTGTGCATTGTATGCATGTGTGTACAGTGTAGCAACTAATATTCCGGCTGCCCTTGCTCTGTCTGGGGAAGGAGAGATGGAGTGAAAAGTATCATAGTTCACATGCATGTTTGCTCTAGCTGGGGAGAGCACCCCAATGTTCACACACAGTAATCTGTTGTAACAAGAAAGGAATTACAGTTCACTGTAATACACTACAGTACATTACACTACAGTGCACATTGTACTATGCTACACTACAATACGATATGTGATAGACAACACTACACTACATTACACTACATTACACTACACTACACTACACTACGTGGAGTTGAACTGTTAGACGTTTGAGGCCAGGATAGGCTTGTTCATCTTTCTGTAGGTTAAAAAAAAATCACTTTTGGTGGCATGCTTGGACTCCCTTGTGAAGCTTAGTGGATTGTACAGTGAGGGCAGGGTGGCCTAGTGTGTGTCAAGTCTTTTCTTGAAGGTTGAGACTGTTAGTGCCGTTACAATCGTGTCTGGCCAATTGTTCCCTGAGTTTACAGCTCATTCTACACTGCACTACACTACACTGTACTATGATGTGATGAGATGCCATACAGTACAATGCATTATGACACAATCCAATCCAATCCAGTCCAGTCCAGTCCAGTACAATACAAATTACAATATAATTCAATACAACGCAACGCAACATACAACACAGCGTAAAACAACCAATGTATTGTGCAGACGAAAACGGTGGCTGGCCTGAGAGGCAGAGAGTGGCTGTTCCTGGCCATCTCCGTGGTGAACATCGTGACAGCGGGGGCACTGACGCTGGTGCGACTAGTGCAGGTGGTGCAGGACGAGCCCAAATCTGTGGACCTCTCCTTCACCATCCTGCTGCTGGTCAATGCAGGTGGGCTTCTCTTCCTCATGGCTGTGTTCTGATGAGGAGGAGGATGTTGATGATATGATAGTCTCGTTCATTTATTTATTTATAGTCTGTTCATCTGAGATGATGATATTAGACTGAAAATATGATAGTCATGTCCTTGGTGATGATATGATAGTCGTGTCCTTGGTGATATGATAGTCAGTCGTGTCTGACTATGACCATCAGAACAGCAGAGGAGGCAACTGTTGTCCTGACTATCTGGGCTAGAATTTGATTACAGTGGAGAGTGTCTTGCCCCAAGTTACATCCCCACTCTCTCGGCCAAGAGGGTTTTAGGACAGTTGGATGGTTCCCAAACGCCAACAATCTCCCAAGGCTGCAGCACTAAGAGCCAGTGCAATTTTGCCTCCTAGTTTGAGAGTCATAGCCCTTCACAAAAGACTAAGCTGAAAGTGTAAATGATTTCCCATTGGATTGGAGAAACCATTAATAAAACAGCTCTCACTTTGCTGTTGGCCCAACTGTAAACTTATGTGAATCTGTGCCCAACTGTAAACTTGTGTCAGTCTGTGATATAAGCTGAGTGTTTGAAAATGATGATAATATTGCGTCACCTGACTCGTCTTCGCCATTCTGCTGCTGGTCAAACGCAGGTACACCCCTCATCCTCAGAGATGCCATCTACTGTATTTTGTTACGCTCCATTGCAGTTGGTTCCAATTTTATGCAACGTCAAAATTATTTCGACAATTTCATTTTCAACTACATAGCATGGTCACATGCTTTCCTGCCGTAACATTACCTAGATGCCTCTAGATCTATCGATCCCGAGGCCAAGGCAGTCACTACTAACCTTGGTCTCCTGTGATGATGCTCAGCTAATCACGTGTGTTTACATTGAAACAGCATTGAGTGGACCAATCAGCTTAATCGTTTGCCCTGAACAAGAGAGAACGTGGCTGAATCAAGTTGCATCTCAGTCAAACATCATCTGTGCCCATTTTCTAATGTGGCTTGGAGTCTGAGTGTTCAGACTACCAAATTCAGAATGTTCCTACCAAATTTCCTGATTGGTCCAACGAACACTTGACAGCGGTTGGCATCTCTGCATCCTGATGCCTGTGTTCTGTTGACGATGATGGTGAGAATATTAATTCATTCCACTCCAGTATAAGTATTCTCATACCAACACACTATTCTAATTTTCTTTTCAATCGCCAAAGACGTGGAACAAGCTCCCTGATAACATCCGTCATTCTGGTTCCCTCGCATCTTTTAAATCTCGTCTCAAAACTCGCCTTTTCCCTCAGCAATAAGTTCAATTGTGGCAGGTCCACTTCCTTTGCGTTAGCTGTGCTTGACTATATGTGTATACATATGTATGTGTACATAACTACATGCATGTATATGAATGTGTATTGTGTGTGCGTGTGCGTGTGTTTATATAAGTTTGTACCTATGTGTGTGTATGTGTTAGGGTAGCTGTTAGATACATATGTATGTTAAAATGTATGTATGCAGTGTGTGTGTGTGTGTGTGTGTGTGTGTGTGTAGTCACATTTTGGTGTGTGTATGTAACATAGATATGATGTATTACGTTAACAAAAGCGTTTTTGTAAAGCACCTAGAGCAGATTTCTGGATAGTGTGCTCTATAAGTATCCATTATTATTAGTAGTAGTAGTATTAATTCTTGCGTGGTACAGTTGGCGTTTTTAAAGTGAAACATTTACGCATTCTAGAAGCATGAAAATGAAGCTCTGTTCAATCGAATAAATCAGCAATTCTCCGTAAGTTTGTGCCGTTTTAGTGAACTCTTTTTTTGTTTTTTCAATGCAGTGGTCTCATAGAGTGCACCCCACTTTACCCTCCACTGAAATCATCATGTAGTGTGTGCACCTGTGGGTGGGTGCTTATTCTGTTTGTGCGCAAGCGTGTGTGTATGCGCTGTATCTATGCGTGTGTGCGTGTATGTGCATCATTAGGGCATATTTTGTGTGTGTGTGTGTATGTCTCTGTGTGCATGTGTGTGTGTGTGTGTGTGTGTGTGACTGACTGTTCATATCTGCAGTTTGTGGTATTGTCTTGGTGTGCATCGATACACATTATATATTTGTTGTTTTTTTCATGTGCGGAGGTATGTTAATATTGTATACAATTGTAAATGTATTGTTTCATGTGAGGCCCTTAGAGCCCATAATACAAAGAGTTTGCACCATACAAGTACTATCATTTACTGTCTGTTGTTATTATTATTATCATCATTATTATTATTATTACTATTATTATTATGTCACCTGACGGGTGCAATAGCCAAGTGGTTAAAGCTTTGCACTTTCAATCTGAGGGTCCCGGGTTCGAATCTTGGTAACAGCACCTAGTGGGTAAAGGGTGGAGATATTTCTGATCTCCCAGGTCAACATTATGTGCAGACCTGCTTGTGCCTGAACCCCTTTCATGTATATACACAAGCAGGAGATCAAACACGCACATTAAAGATCCTGTAATCCATGTCAGCATTCACTGGGTTATGGAAACAAGAACATACCCAGCATGCACACCCCCGAAAATGGAGTATGGCTGTCTACATGGCGGGGTAAAAAGGATAATGCATATAAAAGCCCACTCGTGTACATTCAAGTGAATGTGGGAGTTGCAGCCCATGAACGAAGAAGATGATTTATGTGTCCACCCCTGTCTGTCTGTCGCAGCGTTCTGTATGTTCTACGTGGTGCACGGGGTGCTGAGAGAGCGTGTCTACGAGCTGTACGCCCTCATGGTGGCCATCTTCATCGTTCTCATGTACTGCATCTTGGAGTACGCCTTCTTCAACCCCTCCCATCGCACCGATATCAAACTGGTCAGTGTCTGAACTGAAGCTTGTGAACATGCTACACACACTGTAAACGTATGATTGTATATTTATCACTTTTTTGTCACGACAGATTTCTCTGTGTGAAATTCGGGCTGCTCTCCCCAGGGAGAGTGCGTGGCTACACCGAGAGCGCCACCCATTTTTGTGTGTGTTTTTTTTCTTGCCGGCAATTTTCTTTGTTTTCCTATCGAAGTGGACTTTTCAACAGAATTTGGCCAGGAACAACCCTTTTAATTCTGTGGGTTCTTTTACGTGTGCTAAGTGCATGCTGCACACGGGACCTTGTTTTATCGTCTCATCTGAATAACTAGCCTCCAGACCACCACTCAAGGTCTAGTGCAGGAGAAGTTACTGGCGAATTTGGGATTTGAACCAGTGCACTGAGACTCTCTGGCTTCCTGGGCGGATGCGTTACCTCCAGGCCAACACTTCACAGAAGAGCAGTGGAAGCAGCTACCGTGCTGACTATCTGGGCTGGAGTTTGATTGTAGTGGAGAGTGTCTTGCCCAAGTCACATCCCCACTCTCTTGGCCATCAAAGCTTTAGGGCGGTCAGTGTTGGGACGGTCCCCAAAAGCCAACTCGCCCCCCAAGGTTGCAGCAGTAGGAGCCAGCGCAGTCTTTCCTCCGAGTTTGAGACAAGTTGTGGTCCTTCACAAACGACTAAGCTGTAAATGATTTCCCGTTGCAGTGGGGAAACCATCGATGATGAACCTCTCACTTAGCCTCTTAGCCCAGTTGTAAGCTCATGCCTACCTCTGATATAAGCTGAACATTGAGGCTGCACACTGCACACGCCATGCACGAGTGCACACACACACACACACACACACACACATCAACCACACACACACACACACACACACACACACACTTACACACACACACACACACACACACACCAACCACACACACACACACACACACCAACCACACACACACACACACACACACACACACACACACACACACACACACACACACATATACACACACCAACCACATACACACAAACATGCATCATATTGCATGGAGATCAAACTGGTGAGTTGAGAACCTTGTCGACACAGGCTGTTCTGTTGTGTTCACTGATGAGTAAGTGATTGTGATACAGGATACAGGCACACAGACACGCATGCATGTGCCCACATATAGACACACACACACACACAGACACACACACTCACACACACACACACACACACACACACACACACACACACAAACTCATGCACAAGCCCCTCCTCACCCACCTCCCTTCCTCTCACTCCTGGAACACAGATCAAAGGAAAATTTTTTTTTTTTTTAAATGCATGGACATTTTTTTCTTCTTCACTTTAAATGGCTAAATAGTGGAGTAAAACAGCATAGTTAAGCAAATCCTCTAAGTCTAGCCATTACAAAATGACAAAGCAAAAAAAAAAAAAAAAAAAAAAAAAATCTGAAGTATATATATATTATTTTTGAAAACCCACACATACATGAAAAGGATAGAGGAAAAATGTCTGATGCAACATTACACTTTCGATGACAGCAGAGTAGTTATTGTACAAATTGTGGATCATGCCTTGGTTTCCGATAATGTTGCTATGAAAATATGACGCTGTGATGTCTGTGAAGTTTTCAAACCTTGCAGCTGTTGCCTCAAAGGCAGCTACAGCGGCCAATAGTCCTGAAATACATATGTAACTTTTAAGCCTATTTTTTTGGGGGGGGGGAGGGTGTTAAATGTAGCTCATCAGAGTTTTGATCATAGGGCCCAACCTATACTCATGGATACCTTGGACAAGGCTCAGAAGTATATATCATTTCTTTACCATCTGTCATCCACCATCTCTCTCTTCCCCTCCTTCCTCCACCCCCCCCCCCACCAAGGCCCCCCCTCCCCAAAAACAACAAACAAAAAAAACAAACAAAAATGTGAATTAGCCTCCAGGTATTATTCATCAATGGTAAAGAGGTACCCTGTATCTTTAAACAACAACAACAACAAAACACAGTAGAGTTCATGGGTTTTTCTCTGTGTGATAGTCAGTCCTGTCCGACTATGATCACCGGAACAGCAGAGGAGGCATCTGCTGTCCTATCTGGGCTAGAATTTATAGCGGAGAGTGTCTTGGAGGGTTTGAGTTACAGTTAATGTTGGGATGGTTCCCAAAGGCCAACTTGCCCCCCAAGGTTGCAGCACTAAGAGGCAGTGCAATTTTGCCTCCTAGTTTGAGAGGCATACTCCTTCACGAAAGACTAAGTTTTAAACGATTTCTCATTGCGGTGGAGAAACCATTGATCATACTGCTCTCACTTTGCTGTTGGCCAGATTGTAAGCTTATGTCATTCTATATATAAGCCAATACTGGATTTTTCGAAGCATGCACAGTAGTAGATGCCTTCATTGAAACGTAGACTGAAAGAAGTGAAAGTGAAATTCAAAAAAGAAAAGGAGAGCATGAAAACTGCTGTAATTTGTGTGCTTTTGGGGTGACTGGCCTTTCTTTTTTCTTTCTTTTTTTGTTGTTGTTGTTGTTGCCCTGGCTCTCTGCAGTGTTCATTTTGACAACTTATTAATGTGGTTGTACCTTTCGCTTAAACTGTGGCTGACCTGAGCTTCAGTTTCAGCTGACTGGAAAATCAAGTGTTTAAGATAAGATAAGAAAAGAATAACTTTATTATCTCCAACTGGAGAAATTTGGTCAGGTGCATTATCACAACATAGACAAGTAAACTACATGGGGACCATAACTGTAAAAGTCAACAACAGCTTTTACTAATATTACGAAGATACAAATGAAAAAAAATATCACATACACTGTTTCATACATACATCAACACACTGCAGGTAATAACTAGTATTCTTAATGTAAAAACAGAAAGAATTAAGAAACATTATTTGAATATAATTATAAACATAGCCTACTATACTGTGCACATTGATTATAATAGACAGATAAGATAAGAATAAAGATAAATTGCGGAAAACCGCAACCAGATAATCAGCACACACCTGCACCCCCCCACCCCACCCCCACCCACCCCACACACGCGGATTACTTTAGTCATTTGGAAGGAACAATGACCTGAGGTCCCATGTTCAACAAGCACTCGGAGCACTGAAAAAGATCCCATGGCGATATAAGTGTTGTCCTGTGGTTGAATTCTGTTGATGAATTCCACTCGGATAGGTACACATTATAAAATGATGCATAAACTCAAGGGCTCAATGTGCTGGGTGATGCTGCTGGTCAGACATTTGCCTAGCAGGTAAGGTGTAGCATGTATGGATTTGTCCAAACGCAGTGACGCCTCCTTGAGAAACTGGAACTGACTCGGTTTCAGCTGTCTAAAGGGTGCAAAAGCCAAATGAATAAAGTGTTAGATTTTCAGTCTGCGGGTCTGGGTTCAATCCCAGTATTTGCGCACAGTGTAGATTCTCCCAGCTGCCCAGGTCGGCAGATATCCAGTATACACATACAAAAGAGAAAAAAAAATCAAATTCACACATTAATCCCTGTCAGTGTTGAGTGGTTTATGGAAATGCAAACATACAGTCAGCTTGGCTGGAAACAAGATGATTTGATTTGATTCAGGCCCGTCTGATCGTGGCGTGCATCATGGCGCCTCCCAACATCGTCATTGCCTGGCTGGTGTCCAGAGAGTTTGGCTTTCTGGAGTTCCGCATAGTCGGCGCTTCGCAGTTTCTGCAGAGTGAGTTTGTGTGTGTGTGTGTGTGTGTGTGTGTGTGTGTGTGTGTGTGAGGGGAGGTGAGGATGGAGGGGGGGGAGGTTGTGGGGTGTGGGTGGGGAGGCGAGGGGAGGAGGGGGGGTTGTGTGTGTGTGTGTGTGTGTGTGTGTGTTTTTGTGGATGTTAATAGTTAATGGAGTTGGGTTTTGTGAGTTGTTCTTCATTCATTGATTTTATGTCTGTTCACTCAGAGCATTTTTAGCTTAAAAAAAAAAAAAAGAAGAATAAAAATAAAAAGATTAAACGAAGGGGGAGAGGGGTAGAAGGTGGGTGTTAGTTCAATGAACTGGATATGGGAAATGTGGCCGGAGTGGATATGTTGAGTGTGTGTGTATGTATGTGTACATGCATACACGCATATGTGTGATTGGGTTTTGTATGTAGTTTTTAGCTGGTTGTGTATGAACACGGCAGCAGTTAACCCATTTCATCCCAAGTAAAACTGAAGCCTTTCACCACACCAAGTAATTTTCAAGCATTTGAAGGTTGAGAGAGGGTCGAGTCAGAAGAATAATCGGCAGAATTTTTGTGAATGGATTGTAGTAAAATTTGGTGTGCCTGTTGTAAAGTGATTGTAGTCAGATTTGGTGTGCCTGTTGTAAAGTGATTGTTGAAGCATGTATGAAGTATAGTATGAACTGAATAGATAATGGTAAGTCGTTGGTTTTGTTTGATTTTGTTTTCTCCCTTGCATGGGATGTTATTGTCTTCTCTTGAACATCATCACCACCATAATAGTTCCATTCTATTTCTACTCACTTGTTAGTTTTTGCTATGACAAAAAAAAACCCAAAACAGACTGAACACCATGGAAGTGACTCAGCAGCAGTGCAGGGTCTCCTCTGGTGTGTGGCCTCCTGGCGACCTAACATCGATGGTTCCCTGTGGACTGCCTACGCTGGAACTGCGAAGGACGAACCCGGGTGTGGCCATGTATGGGGGAATCTAAATGAGCGGTGTGGGAGTAATGCCACTGAAACGGTGCAGATGATGGGGCAGCAAAAAAACAAACAAACAAAAAACACAACAAAAACCAAAACCAAAACAGATGTGCCCATACTATTTCGATTTCTGTACCATAGTTAGATCTTCATAGGCTTTCTGGTTACATAGGTGCTGTTTTTCCAACTTCAGCTGGGTTTGTTCATGTTTCGTAACTACTGTTCCTCTAGGATTTTCTAAATTCTTTGTTTGGCTTGCCATAAACGGATGGTATGGATCACATGTATTCACACAGAATGCAGTACACCTGAAGATAGATTATACCTATCATAACGGTGGGAATTAAAAAAAGAAAAGAAAAAGCTGCATATGCAAAATATCCCCCCAGAAACTACAACAGAGCAGATCTTCAGCTGTGAAGTTTGCTTCCAGTCAATGAAAAGAAGATCAGATAAAAATGTGAAGACATCTGGGATTTTGTTATTTGTGTGTCTGATGAAATGAAACGATGTTTTTTGTTGCAGGTCTGTATCGACAAGCAGCCATCTTCTCATGCCTCCTGAAATTTGATCTTCAGGCGACAGTGAGTTAAATTTGAATGTCAGTGACATGTAATTGTGTGTGTGAGTGTGCATGGGGGGGTGGGATGTGGGGGGGCGGGGGTGGGGGTGGGTGGGGGAATGTGGGGGGGTGTGGGGGGGGTGTCTGTATGTGCATGTACAGTTCCAGCTTTCACCACTGCTACAACTCTTTGTCATTACCTCCGCTCAGTACTGTGACAATCACAGCTACCACTGTTTTTGTTTTTTTTCCAAGGGTCTGTTCTCTATTATATCTTGAGCGCATAGTAATTTGAGGTATTATTGTCATTGGTCACATTATCACAAAAGAATTGAAAAAAACAAAAACAAAAAAAAACAAACCCAAAGCCATTATCATAATCAGAATGAAATTATTGTTTTCTTATATATATTGTAGCATATAGGTTATTTGTCCAGATAAGGTGATGCCTCATATAGAAAGTGAATCTAAAACTTATGGTGCTGTTGACTGTATCAAATGTATGGAATAAAAGAACGCTGATGGCTATCATGTATATATTAAAAAAAATAAAAAATAAAAAATAAACACACACACACTGATAATTCCTTTTGCATGCAGATCTGTCTTGTGGTGCCGGTGATTGTCAGATAAGTGAAATATAAAAGAATTTAAAAAAAATTTTTAAATGCTGGTAGCCGTTGTATAAAAAAAAAAACTCCTCCCCCATCCCCACACCCCCCTGACCATCAATCAATCAGTGATGACTTGCTCTGCAAACTCCTCCCCCATCCTCACACCCCCTTGACCGGCAATCCAATCAGTGATGACTTGCTCTGCAAACTCCTCCCCCATCCCCACACCCCCCCTGGCCGGCAGTCCAATCAGTGATGACTTGCTCTGCAAACTCCTCCCCCATCCCCACACCCCCCTGACTGGCAATCCAATCAGTGATGACTTGCTCTGCAAACTCCTCCCCCATCCCCACACCCCCCCTGACTGGCAATCCAATCAGTGATGACTTGCTCTGCAAACTCCTCCCCCATCCTCACACCCCCTTGACTGGCAATCCAATCAGTGATGACTTGCTCTGCAAACTCCTCCCCCATCCCCACACCCCCCCTGACTGGCAATCCAATCAGTGATGACTTGCTCTGCAAACTCCTCCCCCATCCCCACACCCCCCTGACCGGCAATCCAATCAGTGATGACTTGCTCTGCAAACTCCTCCCCCATCCCCACACCCCCCCTGACCGGCAATCCAATCAGTGATGACTTGCTCTGCAAACTCCTCCCCCATCCCCACACCCCCTCTGACCGGCAATCCAATCAGTGATGACTTGCTCTGCAAACTCCTCCCCCATCCACACACACACACCCCTGACCGGCAATCCAATCAGTGATGACTTGCTCTGCAAACTCCTCCCCCATCCCCACACCCCCCCTGACCGGCAATCCAATCAGTGATGACTTGCTCTGCAAACTCCTCCCCCATCCCCACACCCCCTCTGACCGGCAATCCAATCAGTGATGACTTGCTCTGCAAACTCCTCCCCCATCCCCACCCCCCCACCCCCGACCGGCAATCCAATCAGTGATGACTTGCTCTGCCTGCAGATGAGTCTGGTGGTTCTGGCACTGGAGGACGGGACGTCGGTGTCGCTGCTGGAGTGGGTGTCAGTAGGCGTGGGGGTGCCCTTCTCCATCCTCTGGTGCCTGCTGGGATGGGTCATGGTAATGCGCGCCTCGCTTCCACACTTATCGCTCACACGTGCACGTTATGTTCTGACTCCGACGCTCATGCATGCACGTTATGTTTTTCATACTGACTCGTATGTGTGCATCACATTTACACACTTATACTCGTGTGTGCAAGCAGGCACATGTACGAACACACATGCATGCGTACACAAACATGCATATTGACACACACACACACACATATGCATACACACATATGCATTGCTGTCAGTCACTTATTGAAGGTGTATTTTTCTCTGCCAGTTGAGGACAGAATGAAGGCACAGGGTATATTTGCTTTTGCTGTCGATCACTTTTTGAAGATCAATGTGTTTTTTTTCTTTCTTTTTGACAGCCAGTTGAGACGAGAATCGAAGCACGGGGCGATAACTTTTTCTGTCAATCACGTTTTGAAGATGTGTACATGAATTTCTTCTGCTGTTTGGTTGACAGCCAAGTAGAGAATGGAGGCATGGGGCAGTCACATTTGCTGTCAGTCACGTTTTAAAGATGTATGTATTTTTGTTCTTTTTCTTTTTTTTTTTTTTTTTTTTTTTTGCTGCCCCATCATCTGCACTGTTTCAATGGAATTACTCCCACACCGCTCATTTAGATTTCCCCCATACACAGCCACACCCGGGTTCGTCCGTCGCAGTTCCAGCGTTGGCAGTCCACAGGGAACCATCAGTGTTATGTCGCCAGGAGGCCACACACCAGAGGAGACCATGCACTGCTGCTGAGTCACTTTGGTGGTGTTCAGTGGTGCCTGTTCTGATCTAACGTATTTAGGACACCACCTACTAAGCCCCCTACTAACGACAATAATGGCTTAGTCGCGGAGCCAGACTGAGTGAGCGTCCCTCCCAGAGTGGAGACCGCCACCACGTCCCTCAAACAACAGCCCCCCATGAATCTGCCGACACTGACGACATTGACAGGACTCGCCCCAAGCATGGAAGTGGAGGGGTGTCGAAACTGAGGTCACCATGAGAGCAGGGCATGAAAGGCCACAGACTTTGAGACTGTTTTGTTTATATTGATGATGATGTTCTTTCTTTCCGGCCGCCAGTTGAGGAGAGAATGGAGACATGGAGCAATCGCTTTTTCTGTCCATCACTTTTTGAAGTTGTAAACAAGTTTTTTTGTTCTGTCTTTTTTGTCTGCCAACTGAGGGGAGAATGGAAGGACAGGGCGATTGTTTTTGCTGTCAGTCACTTTTTGAAGATGTACAGGTTTTTGTTCTTCTGTTTGGTTCAAACACTTGACTGTTGGCCGCCGTTTTTCTCTGTCTCAGGACCTTGCAATTGGAATGAACTTCCTCTTTCGCTTCGTCAAGTCTCCACACTCAGCTCTTTCAAGTCTGGCCTTAAAACCCACCTCTTCCCAAAATAGCCTCCCTTGCCTGCCTCTTCCTTGTCTTTAGTTTCTACAGTTTTAGAGTTATGCATGCGTGTGAATGACTGGTGCGAAAGCGCTTTGATTTGTCTCTGCACAAGATTCAGCGCTGTATAAATAGCATTATTATTATTATTATTATTATTATTGGTTGACAGTTGAGGAGAGACTGGCTTGTGCAGGGCAATCATTTTGCTATCGATCACTTTTTGAAGATGTATGTGTTATGTTCATTCTTTTTGTCTGCCATTGAGGAGAGAGTGGAAGTACGAGGCGATTACTTTTGTTGTCAGTCACATTTTGAAGATGTATTCGTATTTTTGTTCTGTCTTTTTGTCTGCCAGTTGAGGAGAGAATGGAGGCACGAGGCGATTACTTTTGTTGGCAATCACTTTTTGAAGATGTATTCGTATTTTTGTTCTGTCTTTTTGTCTGCCAGTTGAGGAGAGAATGGAGGCACGGAGCGATCGCTTTTGCCGTCATCGGCCTTGCCAAGCCTGGTTACTATGTGTACAAGGTGGTGGAGGTGAGTGGACTGGTGATGATTGTGATGAGGAGGATGAAAGGGCCCAGAGTGTCGGCGAATCGATTGCGATCGCGCCTTAATTTTAGCGCGATCGCCCGGTCGAGCTACATAATTATGTGACCTGAGACATAATTTGACAAATAACAAGAACGCCAGAGAATCGACAGACATACGAAAAAACTTAGCCATATGAAGAGCACAGGAACAGGAGTCATGATGGCTGCCGGAAAAAGAGGGCGCTAACTAGCGGGACAAAGGGGAGGTTACTTACTTCCGGGAGGTTATCGGCCGTAGTTACTTTCGTTTTCTCCGCATAGGCGGATAGTAGTTTGCACAGGACAGGAATGTCAGACCTCTGCCAGAGTCTGCACTAGTTGGGTCACAGTAAGTATGTTATTTAAACGTAATTTTAGATAGAAAACATTAGATAGATAACATTAAGAATACACAAATAACATCAGGAATAGATCAAGAATACACAGATGACACCAAGAGTGCACAGATATTGATCGTAGCTACATAAAACCGAACTACATAATCATTTGTGTATGCCCACTTGGGTTCTTTTTGTTTGTTATATCTTTTGACACCTTTTGTTTTTACGGTGTGTGTAAAAGTTGCATGTCTGTAATGTTTGGATGCTCCCTCTGTGCGTACATGAAATCAACTCCTAGCATTGCCTTGTCGTCAGGTGTACACAGAGATCTTACAGGACACAGAGCCCAGTACCACCCTGACCTACTCGCTGCTGGCTGCTGGTAAGAACTCGCATTTTCTCCACACCGGGGTTAGGTCAGTCCTTAGGTGCCGCTTCACATGCTGTGTTGGTAGTTTGTGATATCAGATCATAGCGACCCCCAAAAACTGAGTATGGCTGCCTGCATGGCGGGGTAAAAAGGGTCATTCATGTAAAAGCCCAGTCATGTGCATACGAATGAACGTGGGAGTTGCAGTCCACGAACGAAGAAGAAGCAGAAAATCTATGTTGGTAGCTTGTGACATCAAAGGCCTGACTAAACGCGTTGGGTTATGCTGCTGGTCAGGCATCTGCTTGGCAGATGTGGTGTAGCGTATATGGATTTGACCGAACGCAGTGATGCCTCCTTGAGCTACTGATACTGATACTGACATCAAAAACATATTGATGTGGCAGATGAAAAGAAATATTGTAGTGATATATAATGATAATGATGATAATAATGATGATAATAATAATGTACATTTGTATAGCGCCCTCGCTAAGAGCTCAGGGCGTGTTCACTCACTCATTCACTCATTCCCTGGACTGCTGGGGTCGTTGGGGGGACATGAGGAAGATGTCATAGCTCGCCACGCCGTTCTGTTGGCAGCTGTCGTGAGGAGATCTGGCATCGTCATTTTGGTCCATTCCTTGACGTTGTCGGACGCGTTACGTGAAAGAAAAAGTTACAAATTACAGGAGTGATTCATGACCACTCCTCCATCCCCCTTCCCACCTCTCCCTCTCTCATTTGTCGTGCATACAAAGTGAGCTGACAGGCATGGTTAGTGTTGGAGGAGAAGGAAACCGAGAGTGCTTACAGACAGGTTTTGATAAGATGAGGTTTTTTGACTCACTTGTGTAAACTTTAACATTGGACATTTTCTCTGCAAATACTTTGTCAGTTGACACCAAATTAGGCACAAAAATAGGAAAAATTCAGTTCTTTCCAATCATCTTGTTTAAAACAATATTGCACCTCTGGGATGGGCACCAAAAAAAAAAAAAAAAAAATGAAGCCTAATTATATGCAAACTGCTTTTACTGTTATATTTTTTGTATTCTCTAAACTTGGCACTTTGATCTGATATTCTGACACAACAACAAGAGCAGTCATTACCATTTTTTGTTCAAACAGGAACTTCTTTTGCTAAGCATGGAAGTTTTATTTATTTTGCAAACTTTTTTAGTGCAGATAGTTAAAAAGGGAAATTACTCTGTAATTAATGCTAGGGGACTTAATTTGCCAGTGAGTCTTGTTTTTTTTTTTAGTGTAGAGCGAAAGGCAGAGATGGAATCTGGCCAGTACGACGATAAGAAATTAACTGAATAGTCAATGACACAGGCGTATCATTGGGTTTTTTGTACATGAACATGTCTGTACTTGTGCCCGATTTTCATTTCCAACTGTTTTCTGTTTTTGTTTTTCCAACAAACGGGATGAGTATTGATGGAGTTTTCAGCCCAGATATAGCCCTGTAAGCAGTAATGATCATGATGATGATTATGATGACGCATCAGTGTCATTAATGATGTCAGTGTAATGATGTTCTAGCAATGATAGCTGGTGTGGATGAAACTGATGTATGAACTGCATATGATGATGGTGATGATTATGATGACAACGCATCAGTGTCATTGATGTCTGCGTGATGATGTTCTTGCGATGATAGCTGGTGTGGATGATACTGATGTATGAGATGCAGATAATGATGTTCCAGAGACAATAGCCCTGTTCATCCTCCCTTCGGGGGTGAAGAACAGAAAGGAGGAGTCTGTGATGTGCAGACTGCATGCGGGGCACACTTTTTTTTTTTTTTTACTCATTCTTACTTGTTGAAGGGGGAAGAGGCCCCTCGATGTATTCCCTGTGATGAGCCTCTCACTGTGAAACACGTGCTCCTTGACTGTTGGGATCTGCATGACGTTAGACACAGACATTACACGGCAGTTTCTTTGAAGACCTTGTTTCGTGATGTCCCTCCCTGGGTGCTGATGGACTTCTTGAAAGAAGTGAACATTTTTAATCAGATTTGAAGGTTTTAAACTATGGAAGGTTTTTTAAACTTTGAGTGGAAGGCTTAAAGTGGTGACTTGTTTTTATTGTTTGCTTTTTTACCCTTGTAGTAGGTATTAACGTGGTGATAGCCTTGAGATGGCCTTAGTGGTCGGCGAGGCTCTAAGCACCATTTCATTTCAGCCCTGTTCATGTGGATGATACTGATGCATGAACTGTAGATGATGATGACGTTGTTGATGATGACGATGATGATGTTGTTCCAGTGACGATAGCCCTGTTCGTGTGGATGATACTGATGTATGAACTGCAGATGATGATGATGATGACGATGATAACGTTCCAGTGAGGATAGCCCTATTTGTGTGGATCATACTGATGAATGAACTGCAGATGATGATGTTGTTCCAGTGATGATAGCCCTGTTCGTGTAGATGATACTGATGTATGAACTGTTGATGATGACGATGACGATGATGATGTTGTTCTAGTGACGATAGCCCTGTTCGTGTGGATGATACTGATGTATGAACTGCAGATGATGATGATGATGATGATGATGATGATAATCCCATGATGATAGCCCTATTTGTGTGGATCATACTGATGAATGAACTGCAGATGATGATGATGACGATGACGATGTTAACGTTCCAGTGACGATAGCCCTGTTCGTGTGGATCATACTGATGTATGAACTGCTGATGGTGATGATGACGATGACGTTGTTAACGTTCCAGTGACGATAGCCCTGTTCGTGTGGATCATACTGATGTATGAACTGCTGATGGTGATGATGACGATGACGTTGTTAACGTTCCAGTGACGATAGCCCTGTTCGTGTGGATCATACTGATGTATGAACTGCTGATGGTGATGATGATGATGATGACGATGTTAACGTTCCAGTGACGATAGCCCTGTTCGTGTGGATCATACTGATGTATGAACTGCTGATGGTGATGATGACGATGACGATGTTAACGTTCCAGTGACGATAGCCCTGTTCGTGTGGATCATACTGATGTATGAACTGCTGATGGTGTACAAGAACTTTGGCAAGGGGCTGAAAGAACGCAGTGAGTTCTGATTCATTTGTTATTCACCACGCTGACGTTTGTGATTTTAGACTCCAGATAAGTAAAAGATCAAATGAAATATTTTGAACATTTGTTTAGTCTAAATTATCCAACTACTGGAACAAACTAGACCATTATATAATCACTGACTTGAAAGAATAGACTGTCTATGCCTTTTTCACCAGATGATTGTGTGTGCATGTTTCAGTGTGTGTTAGCATGTGTTAATGTGTGTGTGTGTCTGTGTGTGTGTAAATCCTGTAATTACTGTGTTGAAAGAATACTGTCCTATGCCTTTTTCATCAGATGTGTGTTTGTGTGAACAGGAAATTGCCCTGTTATATTTCTAACAAGTGATCGACTGAAATCTCACTGATGTTGGGGATTGGGTGAACAGTAAACAGTATACACGTGCTGTAACTTTTCGTCTTTTAAAAAAGACAAAAACAGACAAACTCCAAACCATCATGGCTTAGTGCTTCTGTCATGACTTGCTGATTAGCTACCATTGAATGAATAATCCAGAGAGCCTTTTTTTTTGTTGCTGAAATTTGTGCAGAGACAAACCAAAGCTCTTCCACAACAGACATTAGCACACATGTATTGGTGGTGGTGTGTGTCCATCGAGATCGATGATGACCATCGTTGTCATCCAGCTGGGGGATGGGGGGAGGGTGGTGGTGGGGTGGGGGGGAGGATGCTCATGAATCTATCTGTGAATGCGCAGATGGCTGAATAGTCCAATCTGCGCACGAAATGTTCGCTGACAGTTGGGGCAGACAAAGACAGGCATACCATTGCCCGTGACTTTCTGGCCTGCCTCTTCTGAACAGCTGCAGCAGTCCTGTTGGCCTCGCAGAACTTGGCGCCTTTATGCACAGCAGCGCGCCATTTGTCACGGTCCACTGCAGATTCCTCCCAGGAGTCAGGGTTGATATCAAACGCTTTCAGAGAGACTTTCAGACCGTCTCTGAAGCGCTTCTTAAGACCTCCGTCATGACGCATGTATAAATCACAAACTGAATCACAAGAGATGAAAGACAAAACGCTTTTTAAATACTTGTGTACATGAGGATGGAGACACTGTTCATGGAAAAAAGATAGAGAGGGGAGAGAGGGAGGAGGTATATTTTGCAGGCCAGACTTGAAATGTCCTTTGGTGAATGCTTATTTATTTAACACAACTGTTTAACACAACTGCGAGTGAATGACTGGTGCGAAAGTGCTTTGATTTGTCTCTGCACAAGATTCAGCGCTATATAAATACCATTATTATTATTATTAGCTGCCTGAATCAGACAGAAAAAGGCAGGGAAGGGAGGTATATTTGAAAGAGGTTTGTGTTCAGGCCAGACTTGAAAGCTGTTAGATATGGTGGATGTTTATTTACAAGACTTGTTGCCAGTTGCTTGAATTAAAGAGATGGAGGAAGGTGAGGGTGCCCCCTGTGGGGATGGTGGGGGTGACTGTTGCCAGTTGCTTGAATTAAAGAGATGGAGGAAGGTGAGGGTGCCCCTGTGGGGATGATGGGGGTGACTGTTGCCAGTTGCTTGAATTAAAGAGATGGAGGAAGGTGAGGGTGCCCCTGTGGGGATGCTGGGGGTCTTTCAGTATAAATAGCATCCCCCCGCTTTCTGGAAATTCTGTGCTAGAAATGTCCTCTTTTCTGTTAATCTCTTTGTTTCTGCATTTTTTCTGTCTTCACTGTTGTCTCCTTTTTCAGCCTTCCCAGTTCATTTACCCTTTCTTTTTTTTCAAGCAAGCCTTGACACTTTTTTTTTCTCTTTTCCGCAGTCTGTGATGTATTATCTGTGCTGTTTCGCTCTGGTGATCAGGTAGTGAGATGTAAACACTGGGATGGGCACTAGCTGCCCATTCTGCAGTGTTGTTTGCCTATTGGGACTTTTTAATGTATTTTTTGTTTGGCTTTGAAGAATTTTTTTTCTTCCTTTTTTACGATTTTTTGTAATCTGGGGATGGTAAATTAAGCGGAATGGCTGGCGTCCTCAGCATGGCCTAGTCTTAATTGCCATAAGGAGCTAAATGGTTGGGATACTGTGTCGTGAACAGAACTGTTTTGTGGGTTTGTCTTAGTGGGTTTTTTTTTTTTTTTTGTAGTTGTGACAGTTTTGTGTTGATGCGATAGAGCATTTGTATGGTTTGACTGTCCTGATATGGCCCTGTGTGGTTGGCTGGACTATAAGCAACAAGAATAAGAATTGGGAAGGGGAAGGAGAAGGTGTAATGAAAAGGGGTGTGTTTTTAGCCGTACTTGAAAGCTGTTTATTATGGCGAATGTTTATTGATACAAGTGTTAGCCAGTTGCCTGAATTACACAGAGGAAGGAAGGTTTGTTGGAAAGAGGTGTGTTTGTAGGCCAGACTTGAAAGCTGTTTATTATGGCGAATGTTTATTGATACAAGTGTTAGCCAGTTGCCTGAATTACACAGAGGAAGGAAGGTTTGTTGGAAAGAGGTGTGTTTGTAGGCTAGACTTGAAAGCGGTTACGTATGTTGAATGACTTTATTAACATGACTGTTGGCAGTTGCTTGATTTTTGTTGTTGATCAGCCAAAGATGTCCTGGCAACCGAGACCACCGGCCTGCTCTCGTCCAACACCAGGTGGCGCCCCTGAGAGATACGGACATTTCACAGACAAGATGGACAGCTGATCATAACCAAAAACGTCTATTTTCTGTGTTTTTTTTGTAATGGATTGATTGTTTGACTTGGATACTTATATATACAGCGCCTCTGATCTCCTTTGGTCAGAGATCAAGCTCTAAGTGCTTTAAGAAACATGAAGTGCACACACACACACACACACACACACACACACACACACACACACACACACACTGATGCACACTCCTGCAGAATAAAAGAACAATCTAAGCCATCGTTCCTCCTACTAATGAAAGAGACATAATCACTCTTGTTTCATCACTTTTAGAAATGTTGAAGAAAACTGAAAGCTGTTCTGCTGGCTGGCTCTCCCCGTTGTGCTTTCCATTATTCTTTCTTGTTTGCTGAAAAGGAATGGATTAGAATGCTTGTATTTCATTGTTATGGATTACATTTTTGCATGTTTTTTTTTGTGTGTGTGTGTTTGTTTTTTGTTGTTTTCTTTTGTTTGTTTGGGTGTTGTTTTTTTTGTTTTTTTTTTTAACAAATTATTGATCAAACAACAACCAAAAAAAGTGCAGTTGAGAGTACTCTAGGTGCTGAGAGCCTAACTCAGGTTTGTGTAAGCCCCCCCCCCCCCCCACCCCCCCCACATACCCCCCTCAAAAAAAGATAACCGCAAAAAAAAAAACACGCAAAAAAAACAACAACAACAAATCAAAGCGACAACAAAAAAAGTCTTTCAAACACTGATCAACATCATGGAGACAGATCAAAATATGTATATCATTATTCTCAGGTCATGTGTGCCAACACTGAAGTTTTTGCTTCTCCTTAGGAGTCGGTATCAAATTTCAGGTTACTGACTTTAGTTGAACGGTTTACTGGCATTCCAGTTCTGGCACAACACTTCATTGTGTCGTAGATTTCTTGTGTTTTGTGCTTTATTCTGTTTGCGCCATTAAAAAGGTATGGTTCAACAATTTGTTCACTCTCTCTTGTCTCCGTCTTTTTGTGAGTGTTATCAGTGTGTATACATTCTCTGTGTGTGTGTGTGTGTGTGTGTGTGCATGTCTGTGAGTGTGACCTGTGTCTGTGTCCTGATGTGTGTGAGTGTATTGACCCATTTGCATGTGTATGCATGTGCATTTGACTACTTTATGTGTATGACCAATTTCGTATGTGTGTGTGAGTGTGTTATGCATGCATTGCACCAGTCATATATGATTTTGTAATTAACAGCTGCATGACAAATTATATATATATTATTTTTAAAAAAACTGACAGATTTGTATGGTGAAGGTTCCTCGTTGTATTCTGCCTTTGAAATATTCATGATGTGTCTGGTTCGTGCTGAAAACCGGTGTGATGTGTGCGATACATTTGTTGCAAGGGGAACTAATGGCTGCTGACAGTTATAGAGGAGTATTGGCTTCTTCCTTCCTGTTTTGTTTTTATGTGTGTTTTGAATGTATTTGTGTGTTTGGGCATTTGAGGTGAGTTGTTTTTGGTTGTTGTTTTTTTTGTGTTTTTTTTCCATTTTGCTGTTTTCCTTACTTTCTTCTTTTTAATTTTTTTTAATATATTTTTTGCCTTCTTTCTTTAAGTCTGTTGGCATAAAAAAAAACAAAAAAACACACACACAATTTTGATGTTGTTGTTGAATCATGTGATTTTTTTGTTATTATGTGTGTTTTGAATGTATATGTGTATTTGGGCGGGGTTGTTTTTGTTTTTCTCTGTCTTCGTTGCTTTCGTTTTATCTGTTTATTTATTTATTTATTTTTACTTTCTTACTTTACATCTGTTGACATAAACACACATTTTTTCTTTATGCTGTTGTTGTTTTCTATGATTTTCTTTTTTGATGTTTATTATTATTTGTTAGTATTATGAGTATTAGTAGTATAATTAGCATAAGTATTAATGGTTTTGTGTTTTTTTTGGTTTGGTTTGATGTGGAACCCCATAGATCTGTTGTGGGAGTCTGTGGTAACAGCAATGCATATTGGTGCCCCATTATGTGGATGTTGATTATGGTTTTTTGTCCACTGTTATGTCCATATATTTTTTGTGAGGGGCAGTTTCCCTGCTCTTTCTTCTGCTTTCCATTATTCATGTGATGATGATGATGATGACGATGATGATGATGATGATGACATGCCTACTGTTATGATGAAGATCTGTTTGCAACTAACATGTTTTTTTTTTCCCCCATGAGGCTGCTGCTGTTGTTTGTTAACCCCTCAGTTGCTGCCCCTTGGTGAAATGAAATCAGTGTGGCAAGAGTTTGAAGTGCAGTTACTTAGCGCATGTAAAAGAACCCACGGCAACAAAAGGGTTGTTCCTGGCGAAATTCTGTAGAAAAATCCACATCGATAGGAAAAACAAATAAAACTGCACGCAGGAAAAAAATACAAAGAAATGGGTGGCGCTGTAGTGTATCGACGCGCTCTCCCTGGGGAGAGCAGCCCGAATTTCACACACAGGAATCTGTTGTGATAAAAAGAAATACAAATACAAATACACTGACAAGCTTTCTCAGCAGCTGCAGTCGAGGGTTAATGGCAGGACATTGATCGTTTCATTGTGGACAAATTTAACTGAATACTTTATTTATGCATGCCAATCTAAACTGACGAGTGTATGACATTATACTTGATGCACGCCAACTTGATCTGTGTAACCGCCTTTGGTGAGCTGTTTGCAGTTTGTGTTTAATTGCAATTTGTTATTTTCTTCATGGAAGTCTCATCTGTGTTACTGAATATATACTGATGAGTTAGTGACGTGATACTTTATTAATTTAATGCATGCCAAGTAGTAACCAAGTTCAGAGGGCTAGCCTTGGTGTATGCATGGTAACCGGGCTGTAACAGGTATGTGTAATGCCAGTAAACAAAAAAAACATATATTCTTTGATACCTCTTATGTTTTATGTGTGTAATCTGTGTAAATAAGACACATTATATCGCCTATCTTCTGTTGGATTTGGTTTGTTTTGGGGGTTAGCCCCTTCGCAGGGAAGGCTGGGTTTTTTCTGTTCAAGTTTGGAAGCTATTCAGAGAATGGAAAAAAAAAAGCAGTGAAATGGCAAGAATGATAAATCCAGGATTAGATGAGTTTGAATTTGACAACATTCTGCATAATATGTTGATCAGGTAGTGTGGAAATAGTGTGGATATTGAAATATATTTTACCCACTGATATACATAACTGTCTGACATACAGTATATTTTGTTTGGATGCAGCCAGCATGACGGCAGAAAAATGGACATATCTGTACACATTTGTACCTAGCAGCGTTCAGTGTTTCACTTGTCAGTGGCCGTTAACCCATTTGGATTAATACTTTGGGACATGCTTTTCATGGAAAATGGAAAAGTAATTGTACAAGTTGATATGTTTATTAATGGCTTTGAAGATACATTGTTGTACCTGTTGGATTATGGCTGTGCAGCAAAAGTGTATACACCCAGGCATTATGATTACCATAGTATTATGTGTGGCATAGTTTAACACCGGCATACACAGACACATGGCTATGTATCGCTATGAGCAGTGATTATGATGAGAAAGTCTGAGGCTGCAAGGGATGAATAAGGCACTCAGTCTCCACATTAACTGGTAAATATACCACACCTACATGTGAACAACATTCTGTGTCTTTTTTTTTTTTTTTTGTTTTTTTTGTCTTTTCTTTTTGCTGACAGCATTCAATGTTTTTGCTTTAAATCAGCAGATTATTAACTGGACGTCTTGTCAGTAAAATGTGTGTGATTGTTCAGATACAGCAGCCGTTGTTCTGTTGATGTTTGGGTGGGGTAGGGGGAGAAAGAAAAGGAAATAAGAAACTGCAACAAAAAAAAAGAAAAAAAAAAAAAAGAATGATCCAGCAATTGAGCCTGTGTGATGCACTGTCAACTGCTGCACTATTGATGAGGGAGATAGAGATCATGGCAGAGGACAGTGTGTTTTGTGATCTGAATGCTTTGGAGAATGTGAGTGAATAAAATGAAACAAAAAACCCCCCAACTCTTCTTCCATCCTCCCCAGCCCCAGCAGTTGGACACAGTCATTCCATGCAGAAGAAATGACGCCAGTGTCTTTGATGGACATTTACTTGAAACTTTGTATGTAAAGGGGAATATACTGCTCTTTCTGAATAAATTTGATTATTGCTTATCAAACATTTCAGATGTGGTTTTTCTTTGTGTTTCTTGCATCTTCAGATGAGTGAGTCTGTCTGTGCACAAGCATGTACATGCGTGCGCACATACATTCACATACACACCACGTGTGCACACATACACACACTCACATTCACATACATGCTCACACACATTAACATGTGCTCACACGCATTAACACACATGTGCTCACACGCATTGACACACGTGCTCACACGCATTAACTCACATGTGCTCACGCATTAACACACACACACACACGTGCTCACACGCATTAACACACATGTGCTCACACGCATTAACACAATGTGCTCACAACATGTGCTCACACACATTAACACACGTGCTCACACACATTAACACACATGTGCTCACACACACACAGACGGCATTGTAATACCACCACCAGTGCACATCTGACATGCAGATCTGGAGTTTGTACTGTGGTTGGATCATGCTGCTGTGTGCACCTCCCCCCCCATGTTTTCTTAACCCTTTCACAGCCAAGCACAGGCATGGTAGAGGACCCATGTCACTGAAAGGTGACCATTCATTGATCTGTTATCCATGAACCTACTGCTCTTAATGTTCAGTGGTAGGACAGGCCATATTTTCTATACATCGCAGGGGGAATCCCCAGCTATTCTTAGCCACTGTCTTTTCTGTGTTTATACCACAAGGGGATTTTGTACTCTAAATTGACTGGCAGTGAAAGGGTTAACTTCACTCAATGCTGCTCAACAGTGCTCTGCTCAGCTCTTCTCAAACCAGCTGTGCTCAACTTAAGTTTGCCTAACTGTTCTCAACTCTCGTCAACTATGCTCAGTTCAGCTCAGCTCAGCTCAGTTTGGTCTTCCCAGCTGTGTCCAATTCAACCCAACTCAACTCTTTTCAACTAAATTCTACTCGGCTATGCTTTAAGGGTTTAGTAGAGCTGAGTAGAGCTTAGTTACGCACAGTTGAGTAGAATAGAGTGGAGCTGAGTAGACTAGGGAAGAGTTAAGCACAGCTGAGTACTGTAGAATTCAGCGTGGTTGAGTAGACTAGGGAAGAGTTAAACACAGCTGAGGTGAGCATATAGCGGAGTAGAGTTCAGTACAACTGAATAGAGTAAATCACAGTTGAGTGGAGTAGAGCACACTTGAGACCTGAGCGATGGGAGTACATACGGACCTGGGAGACATATACAGACCTGGGGCACATATAAACCTGGGGGACCTGCTTCCTAGGTGTTTCTTTTCAGACCCTAAGTTTGAGAGAAAACACTTGTCTAAAACAAGGGAAAATTTTCCTGAAAAAAACACACAACACAATTAAAGAAAAAAAATCTGCTGTGAAGTGTGTTTCAGTAATTGTTACCAGCTATATCATCAAATGGTGTATCTGTTATTCCCGTTTATTGCCTGTTTGAAAATGGATTGAATTCCAAATTTCATTCAAAAACAAAAAAATATTCTTATGGTTATAACTTTGTAAACTTTTATAAACTGATTGCTAAATGTAATTAAGAATTGAACTTAGCGTTCTCATTTCGTAAAGACCTTACTGAAAATCTTAAAACAATAATACACACGCGCGCGCGCACGCACGCACACTCACCTACACACACAGACACACATACACGCGCGCGCACGCACGCAGGTACACACACGCGCGTGCGCGCACGCACACATCCGTACGCACACGCACAAATAAATCCAGGAACAGTGACAGTGCACACAAAATCTGCTTCTCATCGCATCCTTTGTTTTGTAAGGTCGTACGAGGCAAGACATCGTACGTGCACAGCATTGCTCTGGAAACCATTTACGCTTTTCGTGTGAAAGTGGTCTCCCTTTAACCACACCGTGGCAGCTTTGAACTTGCAGTTTCTAGCATACATGTCAGTGGAGAGCTTCGCATTGTAGCACCAACAAGTAGGTCAGCCTGCATGTTTTACAACTTTTTTAATCTCTGTAAAATCCGTTGCATACTGGGCTGGGTCATTTATCTTATATTCATGTCTGTTTATTCTCTGTGTCTGAGATGAACTGGAGAGGGAAACTTCCAAACTAGTTGTCGTCTGCTTGGAAATCACCTCTGGGCAGTCTGGGTGATTAAGAGTGCAGCCGATGTTTGGCCTTCGGTTAGTGATTGGTTTGATTGGCAGTGTGGACCTTGTCCAGCTGATCCTTGAGAGGGAAGCACACGTAACTGTTTAGTAACTGTTGGAAGTGTCGTTTTGCAGGTCAGTGTGTTTAGCAGTAGTAGGACAACAACAATAACAACAACAAATAATAAGTAGGGTAAAGTACCATTTTAGCATCCTAAATATATATGTATGTAAATAAACAAATAAATTTGGAGGACGAACTCTGCATCAACCCGAGTCCCTTTTAGCTTGGTGCAGCCAAAGTCTGAATCTGTCTGTGCCACTCTCACTCTCGCTACTCTTGCTGCTCTCCCTCTCTCTCTCTCTCTCTCTCTCTCTCTGTGTGTCTCTGTGTCTCTGTGTGTTTTTTATGCAAACTTATGCATACTGGAGAATGTTGGTATGGTCAACATTTAAAAGAAGGAGTGTGTGTGTGTGTGTGTGTGTGTGTGTGTGTGTGTTCCACATGCAGTTTTGAAATATTTGATGCTGGCAGAAATAATTATGAAAGAGGTGTATGTGTTGCTGTCACAAACCAAGCACCTAGAGTAAAAAAGAATATCTAGAACAAATAATCAGGTACATATATATAATATGTCTATGATATATGTCTGTCTTATCTATCTGTATATCTATCTATCTATCTGTTTTGTCAGTCTGTATATCTGTCTAGCTACCTATCTACACAAATGCCCAAATTAAAAATATGAAACATCTTCCATTACAAAGTTCATTGCAACTGCCAACAAAAAGAAAATCAGAAATAAAAGAAAGAAAATTCATCATTACACATGATATTGTCATGCTGCATTTGGTTTTGGATCTGCTGACTTAGCTGTGTCGGTGTTGTACTTTGCGTGCCATTGGGACTTGAGTTCTGAATGAAGGCCAAGGTCAGGAAAGTAATAAAACAACTGTTGTATACATAAATGGTTGTAGATATATATAGTCAATGAGTAGTTAATGTACAATGTTAAACCATTAAGGTCAACATGTGTTGGTACATTCTGTGTACAGCAAGGCCAAGGATCCTTAATATTCTGGGTTTTGCATACAACCGAGTGACACATCACCAGTATTGTTTTCAAACATCAAAGAATCTGTCCATCATGGCTTCTGAAGGTAAATATAATGTAACTATTATTTCTGTTTTTTGTTCTTTAATGGTTAAGCTTGTTTTTATTTATGTTTGAATTTTATGTTTTTATTTATGTTTTTTGTTCTTTAATGTTTAAGCTTGGTTTTTTTTTCATATATTATAGTTTTGTCTTGTTGCTTTTTTTTAATCTGCTGATGCACATCTTTGTTTTAGGTTAACTTGCATGTTGACAAACTCTGCTTGGGAAAGAAAATGTATTGGTGCATGGAAAAATATTCTGAGAGCAAAACTTCTTTTAGATAATTAAGTTCCTAGTGAATTTTAAATTGAAGTCTGTGCATGTTTGACAGATGCATGGCTTAAAGATAAACTTTTCCTTACAATTTTTTATTCAAAGGTATACAGACTAATAAAGTAATGTTATGTATGAATATATATTTATAATTCATACATTGGGGAGAAAGACCATACTGCACTGAAGAGTGATACTTCACCATCAGAATAATGTGGGCAGAATAAAAAATATTCTTAAACCATTGATTCCATGTGATTTTATTTTAGAACTGGTTCAGAGTTCAGTATGGTACAGAGCATACATACCGGTACATGTGTTGCCCATCTGTCATATTTCTATGTTACTTTAAAAATGAATGAACATATGCATCATATCTATCTATCTGTCTGTCTATCTATCTTAGTACCTATGAGGCTATCTTTCTCTCTCTCTCTCTCTCCCTCTCTCTCTCTCTCTCTCTCTCTCTCTATATATATATATATATATATATTATACCCCTTATTCCAGTCTCCTACCTTTACTGTTTCTCCCATTTTCTCCCCTTTCAGTTTCTTTGATTTCCTGTCTATATGCTTGACCACTGTTCCGAGGCAAAGAGGCTGAGGAGAAAAGCCCAAAGCCAGGCAGACAAACCAGTATCAGACTTCACATGTACGCTGTGTGGGAGAGACTGTTACTACCCATAATCATCCAGCCACACCGACCCTGTATCACTCAGGAAGCAGATCATGGCTACTTAGTCTCCAGAGACTGATGGACACCTATCTAGCCTGCTCGTGCTCATTCCCTCGACCGCTGGGGTTGTTGGGGGGACATGAGGAAGATGTCATAGCTCGCCACGCCGTTCTGTTGACAGCTGTCGTGAGGAGATCTGGCATCGTCATTTTGGTCCATTCCTTGACGTTGTCGGACCAGCTCTTTCTCTGCCACCCCCGTCTGCGCCCTCCCTCTACAGTCCCTTGCAGGATGGTTTTGGAGAGGGTGTTATGTCGTATGACGTGACCAAACCATGCCATCTTCCGTCGTTTGACAGTCGCCAGCAGTGGTTCTTGGGGCCCAACAAGGTTGCTGACCAGGTTCCGCACATAGTCATTGGTCTTGTGCTCCTTGTAGGAGATGTGTAGTAGTCTCCTCAAGCACTTGGTTTCTGATGCTCCTCAAGCACTTGGTTTCGAATGCTCCTCAAGCACTTGGTTTCGAATGCTCCTCAAGCACTTGGTATCTAACCTGCAGTCCCCCTTTATTCCACTCCACACCCACCTTCCATCTTTCCACTCTTCTTTGAGCTCAAGATTTCTTTGTTAGGTTTTGTTTTGCGTTTTCTTTGTTAATTATTTTCTTCTCAGTGACTAATGCTGAATGCTTTGCCAGCCCAGGGAGATGAGCAGACTCTGGTGACCCTGGAGGACATCGAGGCGACCAGGCCGCGACTGCAGAGAAGCGGGATGGTGGTTCGAACCCCGCTGCTGCGAGACGTGCAGGCCATGTTCCCCGAGGTGGGCAACTTGCGTCTGCACCTCAAGCTGGAGAACATGCAGACCACTGGTCAGTTCACACTCTGTGCTTTGGGTGCTGTTATGACAGTCAGTAGTTTTCAACTGTGACCATCAGAAAGCAGAGGAGGTAACTGCTGTCCCGACTATCTGGGCTAGAATTTGATTATAGTGGAAAGTGTCTTGCCCAAGGTACATCCCCACTCTCTTGGCCAAAAGGGTTTTAGGACAGTCAGCGTTGGGATGGTTCCCAAAGGCCTACTAGCCCCCAAGACTGCAGCACTATGAGCCTATGCAATTTTGTCTTCTAGTTTGAGAAATTAATCTTTTATTTACCTGTGTGCTAGCTGTATCAGTAGCGTAAGCATCACTGACATGAAGTTGTGTAATGGAGAGAGTTACCACTCTTTACTATTTGTTTATCTTCTAGTTTGAGAGTCATAGTCCTTCTCAAAAGACTCAGCTGTAAGTGATTTCCCATTGCATTGGAGAAACCATTGATAATACAGCTCTCACTTTGCTGTTGGCACAACTGTAAATTTGTGTCAATCTGTGATATAAGCTCAAGCATACTGGTGTTACTGGTAGGTTAAATGTCCCACAGCCTTTCACGGCCATCAGGGCAGTGAATTCATATCCACTGTGTCCAGGGTTTAGCATGGGAAGGCGGGGCCCAGTCCTCTCCTTGCGCTGTTTTAACTGTCCACTTCCAAAGTCAGCTACCCATCCACACCTGGGTGGAGTGAGGCACTTGGAAGTGAAGTGCCTTTCCCAAGGACACAGCACCACGCCAAAATGGGACCTTGATTATCCCTGGCAAAATCTGATTGTGAAATCCACTGTACAGACTGATATACATGTGTGTGTGTGTGTGTGTGTGCATGACTGAATGACACAGGAAACGAATGATGAGCGCCAAAGGCAGCTGTCAGTCAGCTCTACCCATGAAGGCAGCCTGTTGTGCAAATAACTCCATGTTGGTAAGGTTCTAAGAGCTTAGTCTCAGACTGAAGATAGACGCTGCTTAAGTATTCATATCGGTCATTTCAATTTTTCAATTTGTTTCTCAGTTTCAGTTTCAGTTTCAGTAGCTCAAGGAGGCGTCACTGCGTTCGGACAAATCCATATACGCTACACCACATCTGCCAAGCAGATGCCTGACCAGCAGCGTAACCCAACGCGCTTAGTCAGGCCTGGAGAAAAAAAGAAAAAAAAGGTGAATAAATAATAGATAAGCTTACATAAATAAATAAATAAATAAATAAATAATAATTATAATATAAAAAAGGTAGTAGTAATGATAATGATAATAAAATAATAATAATAATAAATAAATAAATAAGACAACAATGAAGATAAATAAGCAAATAAATGTAAAACATGAAGACACACATTCACACATACACCCACACATGCATAACAGATATGCACCAAACACACAGTTTCACAGATATTGTTTCTCAATGAGGCGTCACTGCGTTTGGACAAACCCATATACACTACACCACATCTGCCTGGCAGATTCCTGACCAGCAGCATAGCCCAAAGTGTGAGTCAGGTCTTGAGTGCATGCATGTATGACTTGTGTACGTGTTACAGTGGGTTTCTTCTGCAGAAGTTTGCTAGAGAACAACACTTTCGTTTCAGTAGGTTCTTTTTCAGTGCACCAAGTGCCAGCTTCATACACAGAACCTTGGTTTTCTGTCTCTGAACGACTGGATGCTCAGTTTGATTTTCCAGTCAAACTTGACTGAAAGGGTGAGACCGGGATATTTGAACCCAGGCCTTCTTCTTCTTCTTCTGCGTTCACTCGTGTGCACACGAGTGGGCTTTTACGTGTATGACCGTTTTTACCCCGCCATGTAGGCAGCCATACTCCGTTTTCGGGGGTGTGCATGCTGGGTATGTTCTTGTTTCCATAACCCACTGAACGCTGACATGGATTACAGGATCTTTAACGTGAGTATTTGATCTGCTTGCGTATACACACGAAGGGGGTTCAGGCACTAGCAGGTCTGCACATATGTTGACCTGGGAGATCGTAAAAATCTCCACCCTTTACCCACCAGGCGCTGTCACCGTGATTCGAACCCGGGACCCTCAGATTGACAGTCCAACGCTTTAACCACTCGGCTATTGCGCCCGTCGAACCCAGGCCTTCATATTTCACTGTAAACCATTCTGCTGCCTTCTTTCTTCCAGGTTCCTTCAAGGGTGGTGATTACTGTATTGGCAGATGGGCGCAATAGCCAAGGGGTTAAAGTGTTGGACTTTCAATCTTAGGGTCCTGGGTTTGAATCTTGGTAACGGTGCCTGGTGGGTAAAGGGTGGATATTTTTCCGATCTGTCAGATCAACGTATGTGCAGACCTGCTTGTGCCTGAACCCCCTTAGTGTGTATATGCAAGCAGAAGATCAAATACACAAATTAAAGATCCTGTAAAGTGTAATCCATGTCAGCGTTCGGAGGGTTATGGAAACAAGAACATACCCAGCGTGCACACCCGTGAAAACGGCGTATGGCTGCCTACATGGCGGGGTAAAAACGGTCATACACGTAAAAGCCCACTCATGTCATACCCAGCATGCACACCCGTGAAAACAGCATATGGCTGCCTACATGGCGGGGTAAAAACGGTCATACACGTAAAAGCCCACTTGTGTCATACCCAGCATGCACACCCGTGAAAACAGCGTATGGCTGCCTACATGGCGGGGTAAAAACAGTCATACACATATAAGCCCACTCGTGTACATATGAGTGAACGTGGGAGATGCAGCCCACAAATGAAGAAGAAGAAGACTGTACTGGCAGAAAAGCATGTTAATCATTTCTGCCACCTTCCCTCCAGGTTCCTTCAAGATCCGTGGGGTTGTGAACCAGCTGGGGCAGGTGATAGAGGAGACCCAGGGCCCCCAGAAGAGGAGTCTGGTCACCATGTCAGCAGGCAACTACGGCAGAGCCTTCGCCCACTACCTGCAGAGGGCGGGCGTGCCGGGCGTGTGTGTCATGCCCATCACCGTGCCTGATAATCGTGTGGCTCTCATCAAGGTACCTAGATTTCATGTGTATTTTTATTGTTGTACTATGCGTGTGTATTTGTGTGTGTGTATGTGTGTGTGTGTTCATGCATGTTTATGTGTGTGTGTGGTTATGTGTGTGTGTGTGTATGTGTATGACATGCATGTGTGTGTGTGTGTGTGTGTATGCCAGAATCGTTCTCAAAAAGTCAATAAAAGATCATGTTACCCCTCTCTTGCATCAACTTCCTTGGCTGCCCATCCAGTACAGAATCCAGTACAAAACTGGCAAATTGGCTTATAGTCACTTCGAAGGTTCCCATCCTTCTTACTTATCTTCTGTCTTTCATATTTACACTCCATCCCGTTCTCTTGGGTCTTCTGGAGAAAAGCTCCTTCGAGTTCCCAAAGTCTCTTCAAAGACATTCGGTCAAAGGGCTTTTCAGTATCCAGCACCTTCTGTTTGGAATACTTTTCCCCTGGATCTCCGGCACTCACCAGCTCTGTCCTCTTTCAAAAGTAAACTGAAAGCCCACCTGTTGAAAATGGCCTTGGATGTGATGAAACATAGTTCTTTGTCTCCTCCCACCCTCTGCACTCCCCTTGTGTCCCCCTGCCATTGTAGTATTCCTGTGGTGTGTGCACTTGTGGGTTGGTGCTTGAGCATGCGCATGTGTGTGTGTGTGTTTTGTGTGTGTGTGTGTTTTTGTTTTGTTTTTGTTTGTTTCTGTGTGTGTGTGTGTGTGTGTGTTTTGCCTTTTTCCTGCAATTATTTACGTATCTGCAATTTGTTATATTGGTGGATACTGATCTTGTTTTCCACTTCTATGTCTTCATGTGCTCTTGTGTTGTACAGTGCAGTAATATATATATGTACTGTCTCATGTGAGGCGCTTAGAACCCATCTTTGGGGAGCTTGTGCCATATAAGTACAACTTACTATTATTATTATTGTTGTTGTTGTTGTTATTATTATGTGTATGACATGCATCTGTGTGTGTGTGTGTGTGTGTGATGCATGTATATATGTGCATGTGTGTGTGTGTTCATGCCTGTATGTGTGCATGTGTGTGTGTGTGTGTGTGTGTGTGTGTGTGTGTGTGTGTGCAATGCATGTATATATGTATGTGTGTTGTGTGTGTGTGTGTGTTCATGCCTGTATGTGTGCATGTGTGTGTGTGTGTGTGTGTGTGTGTGTGTGCGTGTTTCAGAGCATGGGGGTGAGGGTGGAGCAGTGCCCCACATCAGAGATCCAGTCCACAGTGGATCAGCTAGTGAGAGAGGAGGGCTGTATTTACTGTCACTCCTTCGATGACCGCCGCCTCATCGCTGCCTATGGAACGTAGGGTTCTGTAGAAAAGTTTGAAGTGTTTAAGGTTTTCCTTACGTATTCAGCATTGCCCACATTGCTGTTTTATCATGTTAAAAATGGTTAAGATTTTCTGTTATTTTTTTTGTCATTGCCCACATTGTTATTTTATAATGTTTAAGATTTTCCTTGTATATTTGTCATTGCTCATGTTGCTATTTTATAATGTTTAAAATGGTTAAGATTTTCCTTATATCTTCATCATTGCCAACATTGCTATTTTATAATATTCAAGATGTTTAAGATTTTCATTATATCTTCGTCATTGCTCACATTGCTATTTTATAATATTCAAGATGTTTAAGATTTTCCTTATATCTTCGTCATTGCCCACATTGCTGTTTTCCATGACACTTTCCCCCGTTTCCTGTTCATTTACAGGTAACTCTGTGTAACAACCACACGAAAAAAAACAACAACATGAAGATAGAAATGTAGGAGTTGTAGAAAGGATGAAGGATGGTATTGAGAAAAGAAGGAATTTTAAAAATTGTCAAATTTAAGTTTTTCTTGAAAGGTTTTGGCTGAAGTAGAAGAGTGTGTGTGTGTCTGTATGATGTGTTTCTGTGTGTAGGTGTGTGTGTGTGGCGTGTGTGTGGAGGTGTTGGATGAGGAATTACAGTGACATAATGTGTGTGTGTCAGGTGTTGACTGGAGGTGTTGGAGGAGGTATTACAGTGACATGATGTGTGTGTCAGGTGTTGACTGGAGGTGTTGGAGGAGGTATTACAGTGACATGATGTGTGTGTCAGGTGTTGACTGGAGGTGTTGGAGGAGGTATTACAGTGACATGATGTGTGTGTGTCAGGTGTTGACTGGAGGTGTTGGAGGAGGTATTAAGTGACATGATGTGTGTCAGGTGTTGACTGGAGGTGTTGGAGGAGGTATTACAGTGACATGATGTGTGTCAGGTGTTGACTGGAGGTGTTGGAGGAGGAATTACAGTGACATGATGTGTGTCAGGTGTTGACTGGAGGTGTTGGAGGAGGTATTACAGTGACATGATGTGTGTGTCAGGTGTTGACTGGAGGTGTTGGAGGAGGTATTACAGTGACATGATGTGTGTGTCAGGTGTTGACTGGAGGTGTGTGTGTGTGTGTGTGTGTGTGTGTGTGTGTGTGTGTGTGTGTGAAAGGTGTTCACTGGAGGTGGGTGTGTGTGTTAGTGTATGTCGGTTGGCTCTACTCAGTTAGGCAGCTTGTAGCACAAATGACACCATGTTTGTAAAGCGCTTAGAGCTTGGTCTCTGACTGAGGATAGGCGCTATATAAGTATCCATATCATGTCAAATTAGGTGTTGACTGGAGGGGTGTGTGTGTGTGTGTGTGTGTGTGTGTGTGTGCCAGGTGTTCACTGGAGGGGAGTGTGTGTGTGTGCCAGGTGTTCACTGGAGGGGTGTGTGTGTGTGTGTGTGCCAGGTGTTCACTGGAGGGGGGTGTGTGTGTGTGTGTGCCAGGTGTTCACTGGAGGGGTGTGTGTGTGTGTGTGTGCCAGGTGTTCACTGGAGGGGTGTGTGTGTGTGTGTGTGCCAGGTGTTCACTGGAGGGGTGTGTGTGTGTGCCAGGTGTTCACTGGAGGGGTGTGTGTGTGTGTGTGTGCCAGGTGTTCACTGGAGGGGTGTGTGTGTGTGCCAGGTGTTGACTGGAGGGGTGTGTGTGTGTGTGTGTGCCAGGTGTTCACTGGAGGGGTGTGTGTGTGTGTGTGTGCCAGGTGTTCACTGGAGG
Organism: Babylonia areolata; assembly: GCF_041734735.1. Taxonomy (NCBI): domain Eukaryota; kingdom Metazoa; phylum Mollusca; class Gastropoda; order Neogastropoda; family Buccinidae; genus Babylonia; species Babylonia areolata. The sequence goes on from NC_134883.1 coordinate 50,012,464, forward strand.
GGTGTGTGTGTGTGGCAGGTGTTGACTGGAGGGGTGTGTGTGTGTGTGAGGTGTTGACTGGAGGGGTGTGTGTGTGTGTGCCAGGTGTTCACTGGAGGGGTGTGTGTGTGTGCCAGGTGTTCACTGGAGGGGTGTGTGTGTGTGTGCCAGGTGTTCACTGGAGGGGTGTGTGTGTGTGCCAGGTGTTGACTGGAGGGGTGTGTGTGTGTGTGTGCCAGGTGTTCACTGGAGGGGGGGGGTGTGTGTGGCAGGTGTTGACTGGAGGGGGGTGTGTGTGTGTGTGGCAGGTGTTGACTGGAGGGGGGTGGTGGTGTGGCAGGTGTTGACTGGAGGGGTGTGTGTGTGTGTGGCAGGTGTTGACTGGAGGGGTGTGTGTGTGTGTGTGTGTGTGTGTGTCAGGTGTTGACTGGAGGGGTGTGTGTGTGTGTGGCAGGTGTTCACTGGAGGTGCTGGAGGAGGGGCTGCAGCCTGACGTGGTGGTGGTGTGCTGTGGGGGAGGGGGGCTGGTGTCTGGCATTGCTGCCGCCTTTCACCTGGCCTCCAAGAAACCTGTCAAGGTGTATGCTGTGGAACCTGAAGGATGTAAGGATGTGGTGTGTGTGTGTGTGTGTGTGTGTGTGTGAGTTTGTGTGTGTGTGTGTGTGTGTGTAAAGCCTCCAAGAAACCTGTCAAGGTGTATGCTGTGGAACCTGAAGGATGTAAGGATGTGGTGTGTGTGTGTGTGTGTGTGTGTGTGTGTGTGTGTGTAAGGCCTCCAAGAAACCTGTCAAGGTCTATGCTGTGGAACCTGAAGGATGTAAGGATGTGGTGTGTGTGTGTGTGGGTGTGTGTTTGTGTGTGTGTGTGTGTGTGTGTGTGTGTGTGTGTGTGTGTGTAAGGCCTCCAAGAAACCTGTCAAGGTCTATGCTGTGGAACCTGAAGGATGTAAGGATGTGGTGTGTGTATGTGTGTGTGTGTGTGTGTGTGTGTGTGAGTTTGTGTGTGTGTGTGTGTGTAAGGCCTCCAAGAAACCTGTCAAGGTCTATGCTGTGGAACCTGAAGGATGTAAGGATGTGGTGTGTGTATGTGTGTGTGTGTGTGTGTGTGGGTGCGTGAGTTTGTGCGTGTGCGCGCGTGTGTGTGCGTGTGTGTGTGTGTGTGTACGGCCTCCAAGAAACCTGTCAAGGTCTACACTGTGGAACCTGAGGGATGTAAGGACGTGGTGTGTGTGTGTGTGTGTGTGATGGATGATGATGATATTGCTATGGAGGACCATTTTAAGTTTGTGACCACATGACAAGGTTTTACTCTACGCTTCCTTTCATAAAGATATTCCGGTGTTAACCAGGCCTGAATTTGAGCATGTGTCTGTCTGTCTGTTTGTGTGTATGTGTGTTTGTGTGAGTTTGTGATGGATGATGATGATGTTGCTACAAAGAACCATTTTAGGTTTCGGACGACATGAAAAGTCTGTACGCTTCCTTTCATAAAGATATGCCAGCTTAAACCAGGCCTGAGATCATGCTTGCGTGTGTGTGTGTGTGTGTGTGTGTGTGTGTGTGTGAGTGTGTGTGTGTGTGTGTGTGTGTGTGTGTGTGTGTGTGAGTGTGTGCCAGGGCTTCCGATAACACACAAATATGCACCCTCGCGCTTTGGAAATGGAAAGGATGCAGTGCGTGTTCATTGAATGGGTCCTTGGGACGTTCTGAAAATATAAAAAAAAGGAACACATGAAAACTTGAAAATCCTGTTCCAGAGCTTCAGTCTGATGCTGGAATCAAACGTTGAATAGATTTTCTCACAGTATCACAGAGATTTAGTTTTATTTCGACGGGCGCAATAGCCGAGTGGTTAAAGCGTTGGACTGTCAATCTGAGGGTCCCGGGTTCGAATCACGGTGACGGCGCCTGGTGGGTAAAGGGTGGAGATTTTTACGATCTCCCAGGTCAACATATGTGCAGACCTGCTAGTGCCTGAACCCCCTTCGTGTGTATATGCAAGCAGAAGATCAAATACGCACGTTAAAGATCCTGTAATCCATGTCAGCGTTCGGTGGGTTATGGAAACAAGAACATACCCAGCATGCACACCCCCGAAAACGGAGTATGGCTGCCTATATGGCGGGGTAAAAACGGCCATACATGTAAAAGCCCACTCGTGTGCATACGAGTGAACGCAGAAGAAGAAGAAGTTTTATTTCTGTGATATCTGTTTTTTTGTGAAGTGCTGTAGGAGGATGTGATTGTTGCGTTTACTGTCCACAGCCAACGCCATGTGGGAAAGCATGCGTGCCGGTCACGCTGTGACCAAACCTCCCAAGTCTGTAGCATCAGGCTTGTCTCCTCCTTTTGCTGGTGGGTGACGCTATCTGTTCTGTGTGACTGTCAATTGCTGCTCCACAGTGCTGTGATGTGTTGTACGTCCTGGGAATGATCAGGCTGTTGTTTGCATGTGTGTGTGTTGTGTGTGTGTGTGTGTGTGTGTGTGTGTAATAATAATAAATAATAATAATAATAATGGTACTTATATAGCGCTGAATCTTGTGCAGAGACAAATCTAAGCGCTTTCGCACCAGTCATTCTCACGCACGCATAACTCTAAAACTGGAGAAACTAAAGACAAGGAAGAGGCAGGGAAGGGAGGCTATTTTGGGAAGAGGTGGGTTTTAAGGCCAGACTTGAAAGAGCTGAGTGTGGAGACTTGACGAAGCGAAAGAGGAAGTTCATTCCAATTGCAAGGTCCAGAGACAGAGAAAGAACGGCGGCCGACAGTCGAGAGTTTGAATCTGGGTATGTGTAAGTGGAGTGGATCCGAAGCTGATCGTAGTGAGCGAGATGGAGTGTAGAGGTGAAGGCAGCCACAGAGATAGGAAGGGGCTGATTTGTGAATACATTTGTATTTAGTATAGTATAAGTAGTTTGTGTGTAGTATAAGTAGTAGTAGTAGTAGTAGTGTAGTGTTGTATTGTATAACTCATTTTGTCACAAGAGATTTCTCTGAGTGAAATTTGGACTGTCCCTGAGGAGAGCATGTCGCTACAGTGAGAGCGTCGCCCTTGTTTTTTCTGCATGCAAGTGAATTTGTATTCAGATCTAAAGTGGATTTTTTAACAGAATTTTGCAAGGGACAACTTTTTTGTTGCCGTGGGTCCTTTTACATGCGCTAAGTGCATGCTACACACAGGTCCTTGGTTTATGGTTTCATCCGAATGACTAGCGTCCAGACCACCACCCAAGGTCTGGTGGAGGAGGCATAGAATACTGGTGAATGTAGGGTTCGAACCAGTGTGCTCAGATTCTCTCACTTCCTGCACGGACTCAGTACCACGAGGCTACTGGCAGTAGTTGTGGTCATTTTCCATTTTACACTTTCAGTGATATTACCTAGGGGTAAGGGGGAGGCATTGTGTGTGTGTGTGTGTGTGTGTGTGTGGTGTGTGTGGTGTGTGTTTGTGTGTTGTGTTCTTTGTGTTTGCATTTCTTTTAACTGCACTTAAACATTTCAGATTTAGAATCAGAAGTAATAGAAGCACCACCAAACACCAATAACATTATTGCACTAAAACTACTGTACACTAAAAACAAGTTCACATAGATTTGCATATTCATGTTGTGACATGTTCTTGATTAACTTTATGTTTTTTCGTATTTCAACAATTTTCATACATGGACAAATGTTCAAGCTGCATCTCTGCCATATGAATATGTTTTTTTTTCATTTTATGGATGAGTTTTGTTTTTGTGTATGTGTTTTTGTGTTGTTGTTTTTTTGTGATTTGTTGTTATTGAGTATGATGATGATGATGTGAATGTTTGAATGCATGCATAATGAAATGAAATGAATTTGATTTGTATAGTGTGCAAAATAAATGCCCACACTTACTGACTTAGGCTACACTGTTCGTTCACAGTGCCACCCATACACAAACACAGATATGAACAGCAAGAATCACATGCTTGTGTGGTTGTGGGGGGGTGCATGTAAATGTAGGGAAGTGTGTGGCTGTAGAAGCATGCAGATGCATAATTATCTTCTTTTCACGGATTGTCACGGCTGCCCCCTAAACTGACATCACAACCACACATCCCCTCCCTACCCTGTCCTCTCTCTTTAACTCACTCAGTACGGCCAGTCCTCTCTTCTCCTCTACACAGACCCCTCGGATGTCCAGAGGGTGTCTGAATGACCCAACCTTTAGCTTCCGTCGTCAGAACTATGGTATTCTTTGTCAACATTCACCTCTTCAGTATAAGAGCCTTCCGCTTGCAATATTTTGATGATGGTAATTGGGATGAAATGCTGTTAACGTCGTCTCTTTCGCTGTTCGTATGGAGAGAGTTAACCCTTGCAGGCAAAAAGGAGATACGGACATTTTGTTCTTTGTTGTCAAGCACTGAGTGACATTAGAGACAGACTGATTCAGCCTGAATTACTTAAAACAGTCTTGTGTATTTTAAGTGAGTATGTTGTAAAGTCCTGACGTTACTGTTGCATATAATTTATCTCAGGACTTGTATACTCAACCTCTAATTCTAGAGAAATAGCAATGTCCTTGCTTGTTCTGTTGCATCTGGTCAAGATATATTTATTGTTTTTGATTTAACTCATTCTGCCGTTCGCCGAAGCTTTGCTGAAATGACAGTGTACATTGAATCCTGATTCATCAAACTGGTTTGTTGACCTTTGAACTAAGTGTGAACTAAGGGACACAGCTGTTGATAAAGCTCCAGGCAATTTACTGATGAAGTTTGGGCATTTTTGTTATTACCTTTTTCTTGCACAAGTTTTGTTGATCATAGCTGAGAAAATCATGTTTCACTACTCATCAAGTATTAGAAAAAGTGTTCTGAGATGTATACAGTGCTTTTGCTTCTGACAACGGTATTTCGAATGATTGTTGTAAACATTGACAGATGAGGCATTGTGTGAATGATTTACACAAATTTATCATTCTTTGACTTTCTAAATCTATAAAAAAAAATAAAAAAATTTTTAAATGACAACGAAAACCTTGCACAAGCCATCATTGTGGCAGTACTGAAAGGTTTACCCATTCCATTCCTCTTGACACATACCGCTGTGTGATAGTGTGAATTGTTTGTACACCTAAAACCTTGCACATAGCTGTCATCAAGGCAATACTGACAGCTAAAGGTTTAATCATTTTGTGCTCATCACACTTTCTGTTGTGTGACGTTATAAATTGTTTGTCCATCCAGAGATGCCAACTGTTACCATTTCACCGTATTTGTTACGCCAGATCGCAGTTTGTTCCAATGTTACGCCAACGTCAAAATTGTTCTGACGAGTTCATTTTTCAACTACATAGCATGGTCACATGCTTTCCTGTCGTAACATTACCCAGGCCCTCTAGACCTATCGATCCCGAGGCCAAGGCAGTCATGTATAACCTTGGTCTCCTGTGATGATGCTCAGCTAATCACGTGCGTGTTTACATTGAAACAGCATTGAGTGGGCCTAATCAGCTTAATCGTTTGCCTGAAGAAGAGAGAATGTGGCTGAATCAAGTTGCGTCTTGGTGAAGCAGCGTCTGTGCCCGGTGGATTGAGCTGTGGAGTGCAAGGAAGGAACATGTGGCTGGAAAAAGAGAAGTCAGCCATGGATTGTGATTGTGAGGAACAAGACAAGGAAAGACCAGGGAAGTGACACAGTGCTACAGATGTCTCAGCCGTAAAGAAGGGGAGTGACACAGTGCTACAGATGTCTCAGCTGTAAAGAAGGGAAGCGACACAGTGCTACAGATGTCTCAGCTGTAAAGAAGGGAAGTGACACAGTGCTACAGATGTCTCAGCCGTAAAGAAGGGGAGTGACACAGTGCTACAGATGTCTCAGCTGTAAAGAAGGGAAGCGACACAGTGCTACAGATGTCTCAGCTGTAAAGAAGTGACACAGTGCTACAGATGTCTCAGCTGTAAAGAAGGGAAGTGACACAGTGCTACAGATGTCTCAGCTGTAAAGAAGGGGAGCGACACAGTGCTACAGATGTCTCAGCTGTAAAGAAGGGAAGTGACACAGTGCTACAGATGTCTCAGCTGTAAAGAAGGGAAGTGACAGTGCTGCAGATGTCTCAGCTGTAAAGAAGGGGAGTGACACAGTGCTACAGATGTCTCAGCTGTAAAGAAGGGAAGTGACACAGTGCTACAGATGTCTCAGCTGTAAAGAAGGGAAGTGACAGTGCTGCAGATGTCTCAGCTGTAAAGAAGGGGAGTGACACAGTGCTACAGATGTCTCAGCTGTAAAGAAGGGAAGTGACACAGTGCTACAGATGTCTCAGCTGTAAAGAAGGGAAGCGACACAGTGCTACAGATGTCTCAGCTGTAAAGAAGGGAAGTGACACAGTGCTACAGATGTCTCAGCTGTAAAGAAGGGAAGTGACACAGTGCTACAGATGTCTCAGCTGTAAAGAAGGGAAGCGACACAGTGCTACAGATGTCTCAGCTGTAAAGAAGGGAAGTGACACAGTGCTACAGATGTCTCAGCTGTAAAGAAGGGGAGTGACACAGTGCTACAGATGTCTCAGCTGTAAAGAAGGGGAGTGACACAGTGCTACAGATGTCTCAGCTGTAAAGAAGGGGAGTGACACAGTGCTACAGATGTCTCAGCTGTAAAGAAGGGAAGTGACACAGTGCTACAGATGTCTCAGCTGTAAAGAAGGGGAGTGACACAGTGCTACAGATGTCTCAGCTGTAAAGAAGGGGAGTGACACAGTGCTACAGATGTCTCAGCTGTAAAGAAGGGGAGTGACACAGTGCTACAGATGTCTCAGCTGTAAAGAAGGGGAGTGACACAGTGCTACAGATGTCTCAGCTGTAAAGAAGTGACACAGTGCTACAGATGTCTCAGCTGTAAAGAAGGGGAGTGACACAGTGCTACAGATGTCTCAGCTGTAAAGAAGTGACACAGTGCTACAGATGTCTCAGCTGTAAAGAAGGGGAGTGACACAGTGCTACAGATGTCTCAGCTGTAAAGAAGGGAAGTGACACAGTGCTACAGATGTCTCAGCTGTAAAGAAGGGAAGTGACACAGTGCTACAGATGTCTCAGCTGTAAAGAAGGGAAGTGACACAGTGCTAGAGATGTCTCAGCTGTAAAGAAGGGGAGTGACACAGTGCTACAGATGTCTCAGCTGTAAAGAAGAGAAGTGACACAGCGCTACAGATGTCTCAGCTGTAAAGAAGAGAAGTGACACAGTGCTACAGATGTCTCAGCTGTAAAGAAGGGAAGTGACACAGTGCTACAGATGTCTCAGCTGTAAAGAAGGGAAGTGACACAGTGCTACAGATGTCTCAGCTGTAAAGAAGGGAAGTGACACAGCGCTACAGATGTCTCAGCTGTAAAGAAGGGAAGTGACACAGCGCTACAGATGTCTCAGCTGTAAAGAAGGGAAGTGACACAGTGCTACAGATGTCTCAGCTGTAAAAAAGTGACACAGTGCTACAGATGTCTCAGCTGTAAAGAAGGGAAGTGACACAGCGCTACAGATGTCTCAGCTGTAAAGAAGTGACACAGTGCTACAGATGTCTCAGCTGTAAAGAAGGGAAGTGACACAGTGCTACAGATGTCTCAGCTGTAAAAAAGTGACACAGCGCTACAGATGTCTCAGCTGTAAAGAAGCAGTGGTGGGAACAGAAGTTTCGCCAAACGTACACTGAAAAATATCCGTGCACCATGCCCCCCATTTTGAGGAACTTGCATGCTCGTTGAACTGTGTGCGAGTTTGTTTGCTGATGTGGCTCGGAGTCCGAGTGTGTTCCTACTAAATTCAAAATGCTCTTACCTAGTTTCCTAATTGTTCCTGCAAACACTTGATTGGGGTTGACATTTGTGTGCAGAGACAAATAGAAACACTTATTGTGATTTGTTTGTATGTTTGATAGTCAGTCATGCTCGACTATGACCATCAGAACAGCAGAGGAGGTAACTGCTGTCCTGACTATCTGGGCTAGAATTTGATTATAATGGAGAGTGTTTTGCCCAAGTAACATCCCCATTCTCTCGGCCAAGAGGGTTTTAGGACAGTCGGCGTTGGGATGGTTACAAAAAGGCCAACAATAGCCCCCAAGGCTGCAGCACTAAGAGCCAGTGCAATTTTGCCTCCTGGCTTGAGTCACAGTTCTTCACAAAAGACAAAGCCGTAAATGATGTTTCCACTGCAGTGGAAATGACACAGCTCTCACTTTGCTGTTGGCAATAATGATAACGGATCCATTCCCCCTGACAGGCAAGCTGTGCTACGCTCACTGCCGGCAGTACGTGGAGGCCGTGCTGCTGGTGTCGGACCAGGAGATCCTGCAGGCCATGGGCACCCTCCTCCACCGCGGCCTCAAGGCCGAACCCTCCGGCTGCGCGGCCATGGCCGCCTTGCTGTGCGGCCGGGTGCCGGACGTGGAGGGCAAGGACGTGCTGGTGGTGGTGACGGGGGGAAACGTCAGTGTGGAGGAGCTGCACAGTCACCTCCCTTCTCCCCTGGGAGGGGGCGTTGTTTGATTGGTTGGTGGTGGGGGGTCGGGGGTGGGGTGGGGGGGTAAAGTTACACAGTCACCTCCCTTCTCCCCTGGGAGGGGGCGTTGTTTGAGTTGGTGGTGAGGGGTTGGGAGGGGATGGGGGGGGGGGGGGGGGTTAGGGGGTAAAGTCACCTCCCTTTGCCCCTGGTAGGGGGTGTTTGAGTTGTGGACGTTGGTTGGTTGGTGGTGGGGGATGCAGGAGGGGGTGTAAGGGGGCCAGGAGGGGGGGGGGGGGCAGCTTCAGTGTGGAGGAGTTATACAGTCATTTCCCTTCACCCCTGGTGGGGGGGGGTAGGGGGGGGGGCATTGTTTGAGTGGTGGGGTGGTGATGGTGGTGGAGTGGGGTTTACTGTTATGTGGGTGGGTGTGGGAGGGTTATGGGGATATGTTGTATGTGTGTGGGGGGAAGGGGGAGAGAGGGGTTGTGGGGGGGCTGTTTGAGTGGTGGAGGTTGGTTGATGGTGGTGGTGGGTGGATGGGAGAGAGGGATGGGGATATGTTGTGTGTGGAGAGGGGGGGAAAGGAGGGAGGGAATTGGTTGGTGGTGGTGGTGGTGGTGGTGGGTTTTGTTGTTGTGTGAGTGTAGAGTGGGTGGGTGGGTGGGGGACTGGCTGGATGTGGGGGAGTGTATGATTGTGTCTTCAGTCATATGTGTGTGTGGGGGAGAAAGGTATGTGTGTGTGTTAGTGTTAAAAGTATCTGCCAGTATGTTTGTGTTAGAGTGTTTATGTGTTGCTTGTGTGTGTGTGTGTGTGTGTGTGTGTGTTTTCTTTCTATAGTTTAACTTCTTTTCACTATGAATGATATTCGATGAGGGAAACTGAAAACAAACAAAAACTCTCGGAAGGAAACATGTACTCTGTGTTCATGTGATTGAATAACTGTGTGTGTTGTATTAGTATGTGTGTGTGTGCGAGCGTGTGTGTGTGTGTGTGTGTGTGTGTGTGTGTGTGTGTGTGTGTGTGTATCTCCCAGTGATTTCTGTTGATTTGTCCTTGTCAGAGTCAGTGACACTCAAGAATGATGGTGAGATAGTCCCAGGGACCCCTAGGACTTCTGACTTTTCAAAAGCCCTGAATATTCTTGTAACTGTTGGTAAACGTTAACTTTTTTTCATATGGTCAAAGACCTGATTTCACACAGACAGACACACAGGCACACATCCACACACACACACACACACACACACATACACACACACACACACACACACACACGCACGCATGCATGCCCCCCCTCGGCCCCCCCCACACACACACACACATACACACACACACACACCTCCCTAGTTACAATGCTTTGGGATGTCTGTCTGTAATTTAATGTGTGTTTTTTTTGGTTTTTTTTCACGTATGAGAGTTTGCTCAGAGTGAGATTATATGATACTGGAGTATCATTTAAGAAATTTTTTTTTTTTGGTTTGCAGATCCAATAATAATTGCAGAATGTTTTTTTCCACATGAGTGGTTTGTGCAGATCAGATCATGATAAAAAATCATTTTGTCTGATTTCTTTCACTTTTTTTTTTTTTTTTTTTTTTTTTTTGCTGGAAGGTGGCAACTTTCATCGTTCAAATTGGATTGTTTTTTAAATGTGCTCTTTTTTTTTCTTTTTTTTTCTTTTTTTTTGCAGATTGTGTGTTCATATTAGAATGCCTTTTCACTTAAGTGATTTTGTACAGATTATCATCATATGACAGCACTTTTTTCAGATTTCTTCTTCTTTTTTTTTTTTTTTTGCTTGAAAGTGGCAGCTTTTATGTCCATTCATTTGTACAAATGGGGTCTGTCAAGTATTGACAGATGTAGCTTGTTGTTTATGTAATAATCTTGCTATTTTTGGAAGCATTTTTGTTTATAGAATGGGTTTTGTTTGAGTGGCATTTTGATGGTGAGTGGGTGCACTTTGTCCTTGTAAGTTTGGAAGGGTTAAAAAGAGGGACTTGGCGCTTATGATGGCTCAGTGGTAGCACGTCCACCAAGAAAGTGAGAAAATCTGAGCGCACTGGTTCGACTCCTACATGCGTCAGTGCTTTCTCCCCCTGCACTTAACCTTGATTGGTGGTCTGGGCGCTTGTCTTTCAGATGAGTCGATAGACACAGATACGGAGTGCAGCATGCACTTGGCCGCACGTAAAAGAACCCACAGCCATGAAAGGGTTGTCCTTGTGAGTTGAGGACTGTCCAAACAAAAACTGCTTGTGTTAGGGTCAAGCCTGAGGAACAAAATGCACAACATAAGCTACTTCTGATTTCACCATCAGGGGTTGATGTGAAGTCCAAACACAATGCAGTGGTTTGAAACCCACAAAGGGACAATTTTCTCTCCCTCTCTCTCTCTCCCATTCACCCACTTCCCTCTCCCCCCCCCCCTCCCCTACCCCCACTTGTCCCCCCCCGCCCCCTCAGCTGTGACTTTAAACAAGAAAAGAATGTTACAATGTTGTTAATTTGTTACAGTGTTGTTCTTTTTCAAATGGAAACCATAGAGAATCAAATGGAAGGGAGATAAAGAGGGGTTTTTTTTCTGGGAAAGCGTATGTTTGTATTATTGGTGAGGAGGGATTAAAAAAAACAATAAAACTAAAATGAGATTAAATATATAAAAAAAAATTCCTGCCACTGGAAAGTATTGTACATGTTCTGGAACATAATGTATTTAAGATATCAATAAAAGAGAGCAGTCATTTTACCCAGATGATGTCTGTTTGCAAAGTTCCCATGATATTATGTTTCCAAGTAATCTTGCACTCCTCATTCATAAATTGCAGGTGATGAAAAAAAAAGTAAATTTTTCATATCATGAACAATGAGGAATAACTTAAGAAAAGATAGTAAACTGCTCTTTGATTTATTCAGCAGACTTGTAATTAAACTGTTAATGGAAAACTTGGAAAATTATCATATCACAATCATGTCAACTGACGAGAAACAATTAACTCTATTTTGATATCATTACATCTATTTCTATATCATTACACCATCTTGTAAAGCTTTGTAATGCTCTGTGATTCTTGAGCCCTTTCATAACCAGTTTCTTATGATTTTGCTTCAATGGCAGTACAGTAAGCGACCTATGTCATGTGGAAAGAAAACTAAAAAGAAAAGAAAAAAAAACAGACCATGAGAGAGAGCGAGAGAGAGAGAGAGGTGCCTTCTGTATAGATCGTCTATGGGATCTAGTGGAGTGATGGCCTAGAGGTAACGCGGCCGCCTAGGAAGCGAGAGAATCTGAGTGCGCTGGTTCGAATCACGGTTCAGCCGCCGATATTTTCTCCCCCTCCACCAGACCTTGAGTGGTGGTCTGGGCGCTAGTCATTCGGATGAGACGATAAACTGAGGTCCCGTGTGCAGCATGCACTTAGCGCACGTAAAAGAACCCACGGCAACAAAAGGGTTGTTCCTGGCAAAATTCTGTAGAAAAATCCACATCGATAGGAAAAACAAATAAAACTGCATGCAGGAAAAAATACAAAAAAAATGGGTGGTGCTGTAGTGTAGCGACGCACTCTCCCTGGGGAGAGCAGCCCGAATTTCACACAGAGAAATCTGTTGTGATAAAAAGAAATACAAATACAAATACAAATGTTCATAACCCAGGAACGTTTGTTTGCTTGTTGTGTGTTGGATGATGCAGCTCATGATTTATGTGATTTCAAGTTATTGATACATGCGGATGTTCTTATTTTTGTATTTCTGTACAGAGGGTGTGTGTGTGGGGGGTGGGGGGGGAGAAAAATATTCTTTTGCAGGGTTGGCTGCTCATATTGTGCCTTTTGATAACATGATTTTTTTGTTGTTGTTTTTGTTTGTTTATTGCACTTATATTTCAATGAAGAATTTTGTATTCATCTTTTTTTGTGCTTGCATTTAAATCACAAAGTTTGATGGCCACGGTTTATAACAACATCTATCAGTATCAGTATCAGTATCAGTAGCTCAAGGAAGTGGCACTGCGTTCAGACAAATCCATATACGCCACACCACATCTGCCAAGCAGATGCCTGACCAGCAGCATAACTCAATGCGCTTAGTCAGGCCTTGAGAAAAAAGAAAAAAAAACATGAAAATAATAATAATGATAGTAATAATGATAATGATGATGATGACAATAATAATAATAATGAATACAAATAAAATAAAAAGACAATAATGGTGATAAATAAGCAAATAAATGTAAAACATGCAGACACACATTCACACATACACACACACACACACATGCATAACAGATATGCAACCAACATGCAGTTTCACAGATATGAAAGCACAAACAGATGCACATAAACGTAACATTAGTGTTCTTGTGATTATGGTGCCATCAGAAGAAACTGCTGCCATTTGCTGGATGTGATCAAAGTTTTTTTAATTTCATTTTGTTGACCTGTCTTTGTATAATTCCACATAAAATTCCTGCTCTACAAGTCACTGGTGGTCTCCATCCTCTTGTATGGATGTGAGACATGGACACTTATGGCAGAAACAGAAAGAAGAATCCAAGCATTTGAAACCAAGTGATTGAGGAGACTACAACACATCTCCTACAAGGAGCACAAGACCAATGACTATGTGCGGAACCTGGTCAGCAACCTTGTTGGGCCTCAAGAACCACTGCTGGCGACTGTCAAACGACGGAAGATGGCATGGTTTGGTCACGTCATACGACATAACACCCTCTCCAAAACCATCCTGCAAGGGACTGTAGAGGGAGGGCGCAGACGGGGGCGGCAGAGAAAGAGCTGGTCCGACAACGTCAAGGAATGGACCAAAATGACGATGCCAGATCTCCTCACGACAGCTGCCAACAGAACGGCGTGGCGAGCTATGACATCTTCCTCATGTCCCCCCAACGACCCCAGCGGTCGAGGGAATGAGTGAGTGAGTGACTGACTGACTTTGTATAAAGAGGGTGATTTGTTTTGAGTGATTTTCTTTCTATCCATTTTCTTTTCTTTTCTTTTTTTTATACTGAATAATGTGAGCATTATGTGATAAGACATTTACTTATTAATCAGAGCAACATTGACATGAAGAAATTGATTGCGGAATGAGTGTTAAAACAGACTAATAAACATGTTTAAACAGTTGATATGTTGATTGTTTTGTTGATTAATCATTGATACATTGACTGGGAATTGTACTGGGAAATATGTTGCTATCTCCACCTGTTTCTTGATCCATTATACTCTGTCTCACACACACACACACACACACACACACACACATAGAGAGAGAGACAGAGGCACACAAGCATGCTCATACACACAAGAAGATTCAAAATTCAAGATTTATTAAATCTGTGACCATCTGGGCAATGAAGAATTTCACATATTATCATCAATGACTTAATTCAACAACAAAAATTGTATTTGAATATGATGGGGTTTTTGTTGTTGTAAATTCTCAGTGTAGTGAACCAGATCTTTTTGAACTGGAATTTGATGAATATTTACTGATCTTTTTTTGATCAACACTTTACTTTCCGTATACAATGTGTATAACATACAATGCATCTTGGAAAAGGGATTTCTCGGAATCACCTGATCAGTATAAAACTAGAACCTTTTATATATATATATATATACATTAATGAACACTTATAATGTCCCCATTTTTCATACTGTTCAATACAGCTGACACAATCATTGATCAAAATAAATCAAGAACAACACCCACTCCACATCTGTTTTTGACCCTAATCTGTCACGTATAAACACACACACACACACACACACTCCCAAAAAATCATTATTGAAATTTTTGTAGTATATGTTCCAGTTGGAACTGGCACAGACAGAAATTATATACCAGTGATTCCAAACATCGGGAATCACTAAAACGGAACAGATCAAAATTGTATCCCTAACATACTTGTTAGCATGTAAAATAAATGTGATATTTGCAATCAGTGCCAACTACTTTGTATTTTCAGCTCACAATGAAAATTGTTTCAAATAATATCTACCACATTTATCTATATTACAAGCATGATACTTAAAAGTCACCTGGTAATTGTGTGTGTGTGTGTGTGTATATATATGATCCAGCCACTTTTGAAAAAAAAAGAGGAAAGGTTACATGTTTAAAATATAATCACAGAAAGAAAAAATCTTCTGTAACCTTTCTTGGTTTACTGTCGGTTTATTTTTGCCATGTTTGCTATTTACATGTCATTTTTTTCGGGATCCATACAATTCAATGTACAGGTAAAATTCAGCCCTGTGTGTCGACAAATATGTACACAGTGTCAAGTGATTTTGTTTCAAGGATAAGCAGACTGATTCACTCACCAGTACGCTCTGGAATGGACCAGTGCACCAGAGAGAGAACAGACCTTAACCCCGTGACTACCGCTGGTGAGTACGTTCATTAGTGAGGGGCTGTCACCTCACTGAGATGAGACATACAGCTCACAGGTCAGGATGTCGGTCAGCATTCTTTGCTTGAACCTCTTGGACTGCTGTGGCCGAATGTGTGTGTGTGTGTGTGTGTGCCGTGGAAGCTGCGATACGTAGACTAGAAATGAATGTGTGGAGGAGGGGAGTAGAAGAGGTGCAGGGTAATGTGTGTGGTGTGTGTGTGTGTGTGTGTTGGAGCTCATGTACGTTTATATATATTTGACTGTGCTTTCATATCTGTGAAACTGCATGTTCGGTGCATATCTGTTATGCATGTGTGGGTGTATATGTAAATGTGTGTCTTCATGTTTTACATTTATTTGCTTATTCATCATCATTGTCTTATTTATTTATTATTATTATTATTTTATTATTATTATTACTACTACTACCTTTTTATATTATAATTATTATTTATTTATTTATTTATGTAAGCTTATCTATTATGTATTCACCTTTTTTTTCTTTTCTTTTTCTCAAGGCCTGACTAAGCGCGTTGGGTTACGCTGCTGGTCAGGCATCTGCTTGGCAGTTGTGATGTAGCGTATATGGATTTGTCCGAACGCAGTGACGCCTCCTTGAGCTACTGAAACTGAAACTGTGGCCGAATGGTTAGACCGCTGGATTCTCGCTTCAGACTCCTGAGTTTGATCCCCGTCGCATCTAGTAGGTGGAGATTTTTTCCATCTTCCAGGTCAACATAATGTGCAGACGTGCTAGTGTCTGAACCCCCTTTGTGTGTATACACTCGCAGAAGATCAAATACGCACGTTAAAGATCCTGTACTCCATGTCAGCGCTCGGCGGGTTATGGAAACACGAATATTATACACAGCATGCGCATCGCCGAGTATTGGTATTGCCTACATGGCAGGGTTGATAAACAATAGTCATACATGTAAAATGTTACAAGTCTGTGTGTGTGTGTGTGTGTGTGTGTGTGTGTGAGCATGCATGACTGAATGACACAGGAAACGTATGATGTGCCCCCTGAGGCAGCTGTCAAGTCGGCTGTACCCGGGTAGGCAGCCTTGTTGTGCAAATGATACAGAGTTTGTACAGCGCTTAAAGCTTGGTGGTCTCTGACTGAGGATAGGCGCCATATAAGTATCCATATCATCGTCATCATCATCAAATCAATGACACCATTGATAAGTACACCAAAAGTAGTAACTACTCTTCAAACTCAAGGCACACTGATCTCATTTAACAAAGACTCAGCAGATAGCACATAACGTGATGTAAACCCATTGTCCTGGTTACGTTCTGAGAAGCTACAATGAATAATATTTACAGTATCGCATTACAGTGTATAATAGTCCTGTCCGACAATGACCATCAGAACAGCGGGAGGAGGCAACTGCTGTCCTGACTATTTGGGCTAGAATTTGATTATAGTGGAGAGTGTCTTGCCCAAGTTACATCCCCACTCTCTCGGCCGGGAAGGCTTTAGGACAGTCAGCATGGGGATGGTTCCCAAAGGCCAACTAGCCCCCAGAGCTACAGCACTAAGAGCCAGTGCAATTTTGCCTCCAAGTGAGTCAAAGTCCTTCACAAAAGACAAAGTTGTAAATGAATTCCCATTGCAGAGGAGAAACCGTTGATCATACAGCTCTCATTTTGCTATTGGCTCATCTGTAAACTTATGTCAACCTCTGATATAAGCCACCACAGACAGATTCAGTATATACTGCTTAAAGCTCAAATTCATCATGGATTTCGTTCGAGACTTTCCAGCATACGACAAAACCAGAAACAGCTGGAAACGTTCACACTAAGAACACGTGTTTGACCAATATAATCAGTGCATGAACAACAGTCTATCACAGGGGAAACAAATCTTGTATTACGCTTTGTCACAGCAGGAGGAGTAATACAATGCAGTACCCCCCCCCCCCACACACCCCCCCCCCCCACACACACACACCCTCCCTACCCCCACCCCCGTTTGTTTTTGTTTTTCTGTGTGCAAGTGTGTTTGGTTGTTTTTTTTCAATATCAAAGTAGATTTCTGCTTGCACGTGTGTTAGTTTTTCTTATCAAAGTGGCTTTTTGGATTTTTCTGCAGGAATTTGCCAGGGACAACCCTTTTGTTGCCGTGGGTTCTTTTGCGTGTGCTTGGTGCATGCTGCATAAGGAACCTTAATTTATCGTCTCACCTGAACTACTTAAGTACACTGCCATGAAAAAAAAAAGCCATAGAAACGCTCCTTTTTGATGTTCACCCTTCTGCCCAGCCTGCCACTGATTTGTTGAACATAAAAGGCGTGCTTGAAAATGATCCCAACAGAAAAAAAGTCACATTTTGAAACAAAAACAAAACAAGTATATTTTTGATCGAGTAGAGATATGTTTTTTTTTAGTAGTGAAACATTACCACAAAGAAGACATTGATTTTTGTGTGCGGACTGAAAGACAGAAAAGAGACAACAAATGACATAAAAAAATTATTAAGAAAAAATAGAAAGAAAACGTATAGCAAGCCGGTGTAGAAATAAAACGAACCCCCCCCCCCCCCCCCCGAAAAAAAAAAAAAAACACCCCAAAAAACCAACAACAAAAACAACAACAACAACAAAAAAAAAACAAGAAAAAAACCCGCCCCCAGCAAATACACAATATACAGAAAAAAAGGAACAAGTTCACGCTACAGGCACAGGAGTGGAGTGATGGCCTAGAGGTAACGCGTCCGCTTAGGAAGTGAGAGAATCGGAGCGCGCTGGTTCGAATCACGGGTCAGCCACCGATATTTTCTACCCCTCCACTAGACCTTGAGTGGTGGTCTGGACGCTAGTCATTTGGATGAGACGATAAACCGAGGTCCCGTGTGCAGCATGCACTTAGCGCACGTAAAAGAACCCACGGCAATAAAAGGGTTGTTCTTGGCAAAATTATGTAGAAAAATCCACTTCGATAGGAAAAACAAATAAAACTGCATGTAGGAAAAAAAAAAAAAAAAAATGGGTGGCGCTGTAGTGCAGCGACGCGCTCTCCCTGGGGAGAGCAGCTCGAATTTCAAACAGAGAAATCTGTTGTGATAAAAAGAAATACAAATACAAATACAAATAAACACCGTTACAGTAAGGGCACGTACCTTACTTTGATTATAGACTTGAATACAAAGACTTGCAATTCCACTGATTTATTTCGACATGGTAAAACCCAAGTTGTCTCTGCCCTCAATCCGCCCTGATGACGAACTCTCAGTCGCACGGTCTGTTGTGCCTCTTGAAGTCTGTCCGGGTATATTGTTGTCGTAGTAATTCCTGGGGGGTAAAGTTGGAGGGGGGGCACCTGGTCTGCCGGCAGCCATCACCACCTCCTCGTAGGCCGGGGGGGAGTCACTGGGAAATGTAGTACCCGGGGGTGGTGGTGGTGGTGGTGCGTCTGGTACAATGATGCTCATTTCTGTGAGGAGGAAAGTGGAGGAGTGGTTAAGACGCTAATCATCTCTCGATATGGCCCAACACTCGGCTTATATCACAGATTAAACATAAGTTTACATTTGGGCCAACAGCAAAGTGAGAGCTGTATTATCAATGTTTCTCCAGTCAATGGGAAACCATTTACAGCTTAGTCTTTTGTGAAGGACTATGACTCTCAAACTAGGAGGCAAAATTGCACTGGCTCTTAGTGCTGCAGCCTTGTGGGCTGGTTGGCCTTTGGGAACCATCCCAACGCCGACTGTCCTAAAACCCTCTTGGCCGAGAGAGTGGGGATGTAACTTGGGCAAGACACTCTCCACTATAATCAAATTCTAGCCCAAATAGTCGGAACAGCAGTTGCCTCCTCTGCTGTTCTGATGGTCGTAGTCGGACACGGCTGACTATCATATATATGTCTTGATGCAGTTTCCGGGAGGGTCTTGGTTCAATCCCGTTTGACTGGAAATTCAATTTAACTCACTCAGTACGGCCAGTCCTCTCTTCTCCTCTACACAGACCCCTCGGATGTCCAGTGGGTGTCTGAATGACCCAACCTTTAGCTTCCGTCGTCAGAATTGTGGTATTCTTTGTCAACATACACGTCTTCAGTATAAGAGCCTTCCGCTTGCAATATTTTGATGATGGTAATTGGGGTGAAACGCTGTTAACGTCGTCTCTTTCGCCGTTCGTATGGAAAGAGTTAACTGAGCGTTTAGTCAGACGGCTTGCTGTTGTGTCCTTGGTTTTCATCACTACACTGACGCCCAATTTACTTGGATTTCATGTATCTTAATGTTAATGTACTAATTGTATTGGCGTGACGTATGTTATGTGCGTGCATACGTGCCTGCATCCATGTGTATGCGTGTGTGAGTGTGTGTGTGTGTGTGTGAGAGAGAGAGAGAGAGAGAGAGAGAGAGAGAGAGAGAGAGTGTGTATTTTATTTACATATACGATTTATTCCCTGGTCGTTTTTATAAATGTATTGTTGTACAATACCTTATGGTATTAACGTGTGTGTGTGTGTGTGTGCGTGCGTGCGCGCATGTCATTTTAGTAATATATACCTTTTATTTGTTGGATGATTTCATTTGTAAATATTGTTGTGCAATACCCTATTGTCTTAACATGAGTATGTGTGTGGGGGGAGGGGGCTGGGGGGGGGGGGGGGTTAGTCTATCGTCAGCTATTGGGAATTCTTATTTGACTAGTTTTAATATCTTCTTATGTTGTGCATGATTTTATGCTAATGTTTACTACGAGCCTGTGATTGCACAACTTAATTTCCATGTGGATTAATAAAGTGTTTTTGATTGATTGATTGATGGGGACCTGACTTCGGCTGGAGAAAGTTAAAATGGCGGAAGAAGGTGGATGATTGGGTCTTGCCTTCCTCTCATGTGACGAGCTCTAGACACAGTTGATATGAATCTGTGTGTATACGCACTCAGATCAAATACGCACGTTAAAGATCCTATAATCCATGTCAGCGGTCGATGCATGGGTTATGGAAACAAGAACATACCCAGCATGCACACCTCCGAAAATGGAGTATGGGTGCCTATATGACGGGGTAGATTAAAACAAAACGGTCAATCACGTAAAATGTTACATGCCTGTCTGAGCGTGTATGTGTGCGTGCCTGAAATCTGATTGAACGACGCAAGAAGAGCGCCCAATGACAGCCGCCATTCGGCTCTATCCAGGTGGGCAGGCAGCCTGTTGTGAAAATGACTCCGTGTTTGTAAATCACCTAAAGCTTGGTCTCTGACCGGGGGTAGGCACTATATAAGTATCGCATATCATCATCATCACTGCCCCGATAGCCTTATCAAAATTACAACCAGCACCATCACCTCCCTCTCTCCGCCCGCTTTCCCTCCACTCCTTATCTCCACAAGCTGTGGGAGGGGGAGGGAGGGAGGGATGGGGGGGGGGGGGGCGTAAAAAACGATCGAAGCACAACGGAAATGTGATCTGACCTGAACACTTGAAATCCATTAACTGCTAGTCTGCTTCCAGGAGGATCGAGTGTATTTTTAGAGGGCGTGGGTGTGGCGGGGGAGTGTTTGTTGTTTCCTCCACCATCTAAGAGGAGATGTTGTTTTCGCCTCAGTTTAACCGCAGTCTGTTTTTCAGTTTAACTCTCTCCATACGAACGGCGAAAGAGACGAATTTAACAGCGTTTCACCCCAATTACCACCATCAAAATATTGCAAGCGGAAGGCTCTTATACTGAAGACGTGTATGTTGACAAAGAATACCACAATTCTGACGACGGAAGCTGAAGGTTGGGTCATTCAGACAACCACTGGACATCCGAGGGGTCTGTGTAGAGGAGAAGAGAGGACTGGCCGTACTGAGTGAGTTAACGGATTCACGGAAACAAAACGTTGTCAACGGATATGCCTGAACTTTGGCAGGCCATGGACCGATCGATTAGGTTTTGGTGGTGATACAGATCGATAGTCCTACCCCGATTTAGAATGTTGTGTTTTTGTTGTTGTTGTTGTTTTTCCCTTACCGACAAAACTTCAAAGGATTTCCACCAGGCCTGTACTTTGTGGAATGATATAGTTAATTGCGTTCACTCGTATGCACACGAGTGGGATTTTACGTGTATGACCGTTTTTACCCCGCCATGTAGGCAGCCATACTCCGTTTTCGGGGGTGTGCATGCTGGGTATGTTCTTGTTTCCATAACCCACCGAACGCTGACATGGATTACACGATCTTTAACGTGCGTATTTGATCTTCTGCTTGCATATACACACGAAGGGGGTTGAGGCACTAAGCAGGTCTGCACATATGTTGACCTGGGAGATCGTAAAAATCTCCACCCTTTACCCACCAGGCGCCGTCACCGTGATTCGAACCCGGGACCCTCAGATTGACAGTCCAACGCTTTAACCACTCGGCTATTGCGCCCGTCGGATATGGATACAATTATAGCGAGTTTGGTTGCGCTGTTTTCTGGATTGACCATAATCCATGATTAAAAGATATATATATTTGTGATTTAAGACAAATGAATTAGTTTACTCTATAAAAGACAACACCAACGACAAACAAAAAAAATGTTTGATAACTGTTCAGATCTGTAGGAGCCAGGTTGTGTGAAACATTCGGAGTACCTTCCACTTTGTTTTGTTGTTGTTTGGCTGGTAAC
The DNA here is from genome assembly GCF_041734735.1 of Babylonia areolata. Classification (NCBI taxonomy): domain Eukaryota; kingdom Metazoa; phylum Mollusca; class Gastropoda; order Neogastropoda; family Buccinidae; genus Babylonia; species Babylonia areolata. Next base: position 50,033,957 of record NC_134883.1, read on the forward strand.
AGCTGGGATTTGGCACTGGCTCCGATTTAAAGGAAAAGAAGAACGGCAAGAAAGAAAAACAAAGCTCTACAATTTCCTATCTTAGTATCCTAAATTTTGGCATTTTCGTGCATAGTTGAAGCGATGGAGACTATGGGTAGATGTTGAAGCCCGCTATCAGTGTTTTTTGGGTTTTTTTGGACTCTTATTTTGAGAGTTATTGTACTTGATGCTTGAAACAGATTCAGTGGCTTCACTAATGACAGCCATCTTGCCAGGGGTTTGAACAATCGTCTGCCATGACGCGTTTAATTAATCAGCTTGTGCCGCCAACACCGAGATATATATTTAGGTATACATCTATATATTTTTACACTATATTTACACATATTTACACTATACATGTCTATGTGTGCCAATCGGACACACACACATACCCACACACACACACAGACACAGACACAGACACACACAAGCACACACACATACACACACACACACACACATACCATAGGATGGCGGTAGAGTTGCCGACGCAGGGGTGGTGGAGACGGTTGGTGGTCTCCGCACACGGTGTGCGGATGCCCGCTTATGCCTGGCCCGGAAGCACATGCAGCCGATGGTGACGACGACGACAGTGACGATGACGATGACGATGGACACAGACAGTCCCGTCACCAGGCTGACGTTTCTTTCCGTGTCGTCATCATCGCTGTCGTCGTCATCGTCACTGACAACAGAGCAAACAAAAGGACGCAGTTCATCAGAATACAACAGAGTACAATGCATTACATTACGATGCAGTGCGAGTACAATGCAAAGCAATGCGACACGACACGACACAATAAAACACAGTACAGTACAATACAATACAATACAATACAATGCAATACAATGCAGCGCAATACAATACAATATAAATGAATAAAGAAACAAAAAAAAAAACATAACTAACTAATTAGATAAACAAATAGATAAATAATAATAATAATGGATACTTATATAGCACACTATCCAGAAATCTGCTCTAGGTGCTTTACAAAAACGCTTTTGTTAACATAAAACATCATATCTATTTTACATACACACACCAAAATGTGACTACACACACACACACACACACACACACACACACGCTGCATACATACATTTTAGCATACATGTGTATCTAACAGCTACCCTACAAAGCGGGGGAAAAAAACGGTCATACACGTAAAAGCCCACTTGTGTATATACGAGTGAACGTGGGAGTTGAAGCCCACGAATGAATGAAGAAGAAGGAGAAAACAGATAGACATATATAGATGGATACAAGCTCATGGAAAAAAAAAAAAAAGAAGAAAGAATTCAATGTTGTGCAGATGTTTGACCAACACGCAAAGCTAACGAGAACCTACAATCGATTGTTGTTGGTGAGGACAATGTCATGGGACCGAAAGACAGACGACCCTGACGATACCACCACACGAATGCAGAGTCAGCAACTGATCAGTCAACGGAGCAAGGAAAGTCTTCTCCTTCTTCTTCTTCATTCGTTCGTGGGCTGCAACTCCCACGTTCACTCGTATATATACAAGAGGGCTTTTACGTGTATGACCGTTTTTTACCCCCGCTTTGTAGGTAGCCATACTCCGTTTTCGGGGGTGTGGGGGTGGGGGGGTGCATGCTGGGTATTTCTGTATTTCTTCTTTCTTTTTTTTATAATTTTTTTAATAATCACAACAGATTTCTTTGTGTGAAATTCGGGCTGCTCTCCCTAGGGAGAGCGCGTCGCTATACTACAGTGCCACCCATTTTTTGTATTTTTTCCTGCATGCAGTTTGATTTGTTTTTCCTATCGAAGTGGATTTTTCTACAGAATTTTGCCAGGAACAACCCTTTTATTGCCGTGTTTTTTGGGTTGTTTTTTTTTTTTTACGTGCGCTTTAAAGGACCTAAAAGCATGCTGCATGGTTACACCTCAGCCAACAGCTGATAGGAGTTTAATCAAGAGCTGCCACCACGTTAAAAACAAAGCCACGAATCGAACTCTTGAAGCGATAACAACGGACCTGTCATCCATAAACACACAAATACACATGCGCGCGCGCTCGTGCGCACCCTCACACATGCACGGTTCATTTGTGTGTGTGTGTGTGTGTGTGATAATAGTGAAACTGAAGAAAGAAGCACACACACACACACACACACACACACACCCGCATAGATGTATAAACATACAGACACAAACAAAACGAACACCAAACAACAACACAGCTTGAATGCAGCTGTGCATCTGTGTTATCTGTTCACACCACAGTCTTTCCTGATAACTGTTTCAAGCCCGGTGTCCTTTTTCTGTGAAAAAAAAATCAAAAAAATCCCAGAGCGGCATAAAATGTTTTGTAGAATACGACCCCCCTCCCCCGGCCCCCACCACCTCTCCCTTCCCCCCCACCCCCCTTTTTTTTATAACTAGGATCCAGCTGGAGTGAATGTCCTGGGCCCAATGAAATGTGCAGGGCACAAAGCTGAATCCAAAACAGAAGCAATCACCTTCATCATCCTCCCCACCCCCTCTCATACTCAACACACACACACGCATACACACGCACGCACGCACACACACACATACACACACAAAACACCTACCCCCCGCCCCTACCCCCACGCACACAAACACTCACACACACACACTCACGCACATGCACACACACACACACCTACAACTTCCCCCCTCCCAACACAGAAACACACACACACACACACACACACGCGCAGACACACACACACGCACACACCTGCACACACACACGCACACACACACACACACGCACACACCTGCACACACACCTAAACACACACACACACACACAAACACAAACACACCTGCACACACACACACACACACACACCTGTACAACCCCCCCAGACCCCCGACCCCCACCACACACATACACCTCTACACACATACGCACGCACGCAAACACACACACACACATACACACACACGCACACACACACACACACACTCAACTTCAGCCAGGACTGGCAGTGGTTTATGACTCTACCAGGAGGGAAGGGGGGGGGGGGCAGAGGGCTCAAGATGTGACGTCAGCCGTTGTATAGCTCCGCCATGTAATGGTCACACACACAACGTACGCTGACCTGGGCTATTTGTTGCTTTACAGCCACAGTTTTAGAAGCATGTGTGTTTGTCGCCAGCGACAATATTTGCTGGCTTTCATAGCACCTTATTTGCCGTTGCTGCTGGCGACATTAAAAATCCACCAGCTTTCACGGCTGATAAGTAGTGTGTGTGTGTGTGTGTGTGTGTGTGTGTGTGCAGCTGCAGACACACACACACACACACACACACACACAAATACACACACACACCCCTCCACTAGCACTTAATCATGCTGCTTTTGCCGGCGACAGTTCATACCGTGATATCCGGCACATATTCTAATGTCGTCGGGGACAATATTAGTACACGCCCGGTTGCAAAACACAATGCTTAAGCTTGACTCCCAACACAGCCGCCTCGACTGGCCGAGCCACAGGAGCGCCATCTTCTACTTCTTCTGCGTTCACTCGATTGCACACGAGTGGGCTTTTACGTGTATGACCGTTTTTACCCCGCCATGTAGGCAGCCATACTCCGTTTTCGGGGGTGTGCATGCTGGATATGTTCTTGTTTCCATAACCCACCGAACGCTGACATGGATTACAGGATCTTTAACGTGCGTATTTGATCTTCTGCTTGCATACACACACGAAGGGGGTTCAGGCACTAGCAGGTCTGCACATATGTTGACCTGGGAGATCGTAAAAATCTCCACCCTTTACCCACCAGGTGCCATCACCGTGATTCGAACCCGGGACCCTCAGATTGAAAGTCCAACGCTTTAACCATTCGGCTATTGCGCCCGTCAGGAGCACCATCGAATCCAGTTTCTCAACAACTTGACCTGACTGCTAAAAGGGCAAGGGGATCGTTAATCTTCCAGCCCCGCACGGAAAGCCAAATACAACCAACGGAGATGTGGTCTTGTATTTCGTAGTGTTCAAAGTCCGCTATTTTTGTGGATAGGTGGTTTGTTTGTAAAATTGCGAATAATGATAGTACAAAATATTGATCTTCTTACACCTTAATTCTCTTTTTATGTGACCATGCGGCTGAATTCTGTCTTTTTGTGGTTGGTTAAATTCTGCGATGAAATGGAAAGTTACAAATTTCCTTACTGTATTCCTTCGTGAAATGAAGTCAATGGATGTTGTTGTTTTTTCGTGTGTGTGTGTGTGTGTGTGTGTGTGTGTGTGTGTGTGTGTGAAATTTGTGATTAATTGCTTATTCTTGCTTATTGAATTTTGATTTGTTTTCATGTCTTAGTTTTACATGTATCCCTACACACATAACGACATGAGAGACAGAGAGAGACAGACAGAGGCAGAGACACAGGGAGACAGAGATGTACAGACAAGGAGAGAAAGAGACAGAGACAGACAGACAGAGATAGAACTCACTCATCCGGACAGCAGTACTGGTCAGGAGGCTTCCCGCAGCAGCCATTGTCACAGTCGAATTCCGACCAATCCCAGGTTCGTCTCGTCTGTGGCAAAAAGTGTCCGGGGTGGGACAAGTTGGCCGGGACACTTTTTTCCCGTGTCACCGCCCGCGTGCACGTTTCCCCCACAACCACTTCTGTCAACACAAAGATAGGACAACACGTAACAACAACAACAACGACTACTACTACTACTACTACTAATTAACAAACAATGAGGCCAGGAGATGAAATGATTAACAAATAGTAAAGAGTGGTAACTCTCTCCATTCACAAGGTACACAACTTCAAGTCAGTGCTGCTTACGCTACCGATTCAGCTATCACACAGGTAAATAAAAGGTACATTGCAACAAACCCAGACACTTCCTCAAAAAAAGGAAGCGCCGGGCCTGTCCTTATACCGATCATTTGACATGTGCACACAGCAGCAAAGAAACAGAAGAAATGTGCAAACACAAATTAGCTTATATTCAAGACTGGCATAGCCTCTTTAATCCTGAACAAGCCACACAGAACACATGGACAATACAGAACAAACACCTTTTATTTACCTGTGTGCTAGCTGAATCGGTAGCGTAAGCAGCACTGACTTGAAGTTGTGTACCTTGTGAATGGAGAGAGTTACCACTCTTTACTATTTACTACTACTACTTCTCTCTCTCTCTCTCTCCCCCCCTCTCTCTCTCTCTCTCTCTCTCTCTCTCTCATGTCAGCTCACTTTGGATGTATGAAGAGTGGGGAAGGGAGAGTGAGTGTGTGTGTGTGTGTGTGTGTGTGTGTGTGTGTGTGTATGAGGGGGTGTGGGGGAAGAGGGGTTTTGAGAAAGAAATGATCATGAATGATTTATGTAAACTTGCAATATTTTTCTTTCATGCAAAGCGCCTTGAGCTCTTAGAGAGAAAGGGCGCTATGT